>NC_092741.1:130942020-131245051 GCF_047496795.1 Chiloscyllium punctatum | reverse complement strand
AAACAGTTAAGCAGATACAGTTAAGGACTGAGGAAAACATTCTTCTCTTGGATTGGTAAGAACCTGTTGCCTTATCATGAAGCATCAAGACTGCTACTTGTAATGGAACTGACACCGATTAGTCAGAAAATTGTGTGCACTCACCTGGTTATCTTGAAGTGTCCGGATTCTGGATTGCAGTGGTGCTGGAAAAGCACAGCAGTTCAGGCAGCATCCGAGAAGCAGGAAAATCGACGTTTTGGGCAAAAGCCCTTCATCAGGAAGAGGCAGAGTGGAGAGATAAATGAGAGGAGGGTGGGAGTGGGGAGAAAGTAGCATAGAGTACAATAGGTGAGAGGGGGTGGGGATGAAGGTGATAGGTCAGGGAGGAGTGTGGGGGAAGGTAGCAAAGCATGTTCCTGTGAGGAGGTTGAGCAATTCATTAACTTCACTAACACATCCCATCCTGACCTTAAATTCACCTGGACCATCTGTGACACCTTCCTCCCCTTCCTGGACCTCTCCATCTCAATTAATGACGACCGACTTGACACCGACATTTTTTTTACAAATCCATCGACTCCCGCAGCTACCTGGATTAAACTTCTTCCCACCCTATCTCCTGCAAAAATGCCATCCCGTATTCCCAATTCCTCCACCACAGAATACACCAGATGGCCTCCTCCTTTAGAGACCGCAATTTCCCTTCCCACGTGGTTAAAGATGCCCTCCAACGCATCTCGTCCACATCCTGCACCTCCGCCCTCAGACCCCACCCCTCCAACCGTAACAAGGACCCCCCCCCCCCCCCCCCCCCCCAGTGCTTACCTTCCACCCTACCAACCTTCGCATAAACCAAATCATCCGACAACATTTCTGCCACCTCCCAAGCAGACCCCACCACCAGGAATATATTTCCCTCCCCACCCCTTTCCACCTTCTGCAAATACTGTTCCCTCAGTGACTACCTGGTCAGGTCCACACCCCCCAACAACCCACCCTCCCGTTCTGGAACCTTCCCCTGCCACCGCAGGAATTGCAAAACCTGCGCCCACACCACCTCCCTCACCTCCATCCAAAGCCCAATGCGGTCCCGATGCGGTCTCCTCTACATTGGGGAGACTGTATGCTTCCTAGCAGAGCGCTTTAGGAAACATCTCTGGAACACCTGCACCAATCAACCACACCGCCCTGTGGCCCAACATTTCAACTCCCCCTCCCACTCAGCCGAGGACATGGAGGTCCTGGGCCTCCTTTACCACTGCTCCCTCACCACCCGACGCCTGGAGGAAGAATGCCTCCTCTTCCGCCTCAGAACACTTCAACCCCGGGGCATCAATGTGGACTTCACCAGTTTCCTCATTTCCCCTTACCCCACCTCACCCCAGCTCCAGCCTTCCAGCTCAGCACCATCCCCATGACTTGTCCTACCTGCCTATCTTCTTTTCTACCTATCCACTCCACCCTCCTCTCTGACCTATCACCTTCATCCCACCCCCATTCACCCATTGTACTCTTTTTGCTACCTTCCCTCCCCCTCCCTCCCTCTCATTTATCTCCACCTTGCAGGCACTCTGCCTCTTCCTGATGAAGGGCTTTTGCCCAAAACATCGATTTTCCTGCTCCTCGGATGCTGCCTGACCTGCTGTGCTTTTCCAGCACCACTCTAATTCAGAATCTGGTTTCCAGCATTTGCGGTCAGTTTTTACCTGTCTTGAAGTGTCTGCCCACACGCTGATGTAGGAGTCAGAAGAACTGTTTCAACGCAGGACTCTGTGAAGGTAACAACACAGATTACACACCGTCCGTCCTTTTAAGGCACTAGCTGCCACCAGTTAAACTTAAATGTCTGGTGTCAATGTTACTGGATAGGTGAATGAGTAAGTCCAATTATGTCAAAAAATGGCTGCCTTGACTGATGCCACATTGTGACTTGGCTTCATCTTGCACGTATTCATCCTCCTTCTGTCTATGATTCATTGATTCTTAATTCTAAACACTTGGAGACATGCTAAAATGTGCAGTGGCTCAGCTTTAATTGAATCAGGTCAAATACTAAAATTTTTGCCATAATGTTAGCCTTGGAAGAAGGCTTGAAATATTGTAAATGTCTAAATACAAAGTCACATGGTCAATTGGCTACTACCTTACACATTTAATTCCTCCACCATTGACATGCTGCATTACAGTATGTACGAACGACACAATGCACTGTAACAATTTACCAAGGCATACTCAACAGTCCAAACACGCTACCTTTACACCCGGAATACAAAGAGCAGCAGATGCATGGGAACACAATTCCCAGTTACACATCATCCTGACGTGAAAATCCATCTCCATTCCTTTTTCATTGTGTCAAACTCCTGGAGCTCCCTACTGTCGGAGCACGTGAACTGTAACATTTCAAGAAGATGTTCACCCTCTCCATCTTCTCGGGGGCTATTAGAAATGGTCAATATTTTGGTGTCACCTGCAAAATTAGATGCACTATATTATTTCTTCACCCATTTATATGTAATGTTAAGGTCCCAGAATTGATCCCTGTTACCACATTCTACCTACCAGAGAATAAACCCTATAATACCTATAATTTAGATCAAACTTTCAACCAAATTACTGTCATGAGTCATGTGGTTATCGCTGATCCTGTTACATGTCTGAAAGTACTGTTTTTCATTGGTAAGCATAGTTGTCTCTCATATTACTGGCTTGTGCATTTTCCTAAAAATTGGTGATATTTATGGGATTAGCTTTTAAATGCTTTTGAACTATTGATGTATTATTGAGCAGCCTTGCTAAATGCAAAGTTGAATGCTGAAAAGCAGGTTTTTAATGAAAGGAAATAATCAAAGTGTCTTTCTCCTTTGCCACTGCATGGTCTGTTATGCACTCGATTCAGGAACATAACTAAAACTGACGTAATCTATGATAACAAAGGTTGGGAAGATGGACTGGCAAATAATTAACTTTTATACTGTTTATGTAATGATTTAATGTTCAATAACATTTGAAGTGCTTTGGGCTGTCTTAATTACAGATGGATCAGTGCCATCTAGAATTGTACTGGGAGTTGTGACAACACTAACTCTTTTAACGGCACTTATTATAACTATATATACACTACATTTTTAAGATTCAGAGGAAATTTTATTTTGAGGCAGTGACGTTGATGCTGTGAAGTTGTGGCTAAAGTATAGGGTGACAAGAAGGTTTGAGTCTAAAAGATGTTCGTGAGTTAAATCACTTCATCCACTAGATGGCACTCAAAAGTAAGCAATGCTCAAAACTGCAAAATGTAGTCCATGTCTATTGTGTTTAACAGTACTTGTGCATAACTCTTTGTTAGATAGTGGCTTTGGTAGATTGGGCTCAGGGTCAGTCTCATTCTGAGTCTTGTTATAATGAATAATTGCAAACATATTGGAATTTTTTGAAAATGTTTTGGAAGTATTATAAAACAAAAATTTCCACTCAATCTTGGATCATGTATTTACTCATTACAATTCAAGTTGTCGAAGAGTAATACGATTATAGATAAGTGAAGCTAAGGCTGTACAATTTAATAAATTTAAGGCCCAAGAAATTAAAGGGGCAGAAAATCAGCTAAGAGTCAGAAAATAGTCATGGTGAATGGATGGATGTTCTTTTTCTGACTAGAGGTAGGTATGCAATTGTTCCCTGGGGCTGCTAAGATCGCTGTGTTCTTTTTGATACAATTGAATGGTGTGGACCGGACTATAAAGGGCATAAATTCAGAGTTGACAGATCATATTAAAATCAAAATGTAAAAATAATGAAGAGGACATTAAGAAACTTTAGGAGGACGTCGATTGTTGAAAAGGGCAGAAATGTGGATGGTGACATTTAACTCAGAAGTATTTGTTGTGTAAGGAAATATTTCTGTAAGAATTGATGTTGAAACTGCATTAAACTGGACCCAGTCTGATATCATAGACAGCTGACCAAGAGGTTCTGATGGAAACACATCTGTTGCCTTTGGTTTCTGGTCTTTTTAACTTTGCTTAACAAGTCAATGTAACTTGCACCTATCGTTCTCGTGCAATAAATGACATCCAGTCGTTAAGGTAAGTCCCTCTTCGTGTTAGGACTTAATAGTTTATCCTCTGCCATCGCTAATTAGGTAGGCCTTTTAAATGTAATCAAGAAAGGAAGAGGCCTTGTGCTTCCATACTGTAATGGCTAGGTTTGTCTAATACATGAAAGGTCCCTGGTCTGAAACCAGACACAGACATCGGTGTTACTGTGGCATCTTAATGTATGAGCAAGTTGCCTTGCTCTCATTTGTTGGTTAAGGTGAATAAAATTTGTTAGCACGCTGTGGTACAGTGGTAGTATCCTTGACTCTGTGCTAGAAGGCTCAGTTCAAGTTCCACCCACTCCAGAGGTGAGAAACAACATTCCTGAACTGTTTGATCAGAAAATACCAAGAAAGGAGGAGCATTCTGCCCCCAATCATGAGCCACCAGTGGTTATTTCCACATACATATGATTGAAATGATACATTTTAATATGAATAATAGAGGCAATAAGAACCAAACTGTACAATCTTCAGAGAAATAGGTAGAGACAGACTGCAGTTCATAGAAGGTATGAAAAAGAGTTTCGCAGGTTAGACCTGCATCCACTGGAGTTAAGAATGAGAAATCATCTTGTTGAAATGTATAAGATCTTCAGGACTGATGACAAGTCACTGGACTGAGAATGTCAACTATGCATTCTGTTCACAATAAGAGGACAGTTTGTTTTCTCAGTTGTTGGAATGTGAAATTGTCTTCCACAGAAAGTAGTGAAAACTGTATCTTGTAATTTATTCAAAGCTATTTTACATAGATTTTGTACAGACAAAGGAGTTGGAGTTATGGGTTACAGATTAAGTGAATGATGGAGCGGGCTCAAAAGGCCAAATAGCCTCCTGCTCCAATTTTGTGTGTAACTGGTGGTGTGTACAGCCAAATCTTTACAATTGACAGGACAAGTTGAGAAGGGTTTAAAAGAAAATAATATATGGGATCATCTGCTTTATTTGTGAAGCAATAAAATACAAAAGCAAGGTTGTTGTTGCTAATTTTATATTAAACACTGTTTTGGCCTTCGCTGGAAACTGGACCCCACCCTTTAGGATACATACTAATCTCATGGGGTGGGTATAAAAAAGTCTTACTATGCCATTCAGATGAGAAACTTCAGCATCATAGAGAGGCTGGAAAAGCCAAAGTTATTCTCCATTGAACAGAGAAGGTGAATTGGTAACACAACAAAACTCTATTCTAAGAGTGGTGGCAAGTGCTTAAAAGCCACAAAGAAGAACAAGGACAGCAGATACACAAGAACATCGCCACCTGCAAGTTTCCCTCCAAACTACTCAGTTCTGACTTGGAATTATATCAGGGTAACTTCATTGTTGGCTCAGAATCCTGAAACATCCTCCCCAACAACATTGTTGATGTATCCACACTATATAAACTGCAGATGTTACAGAAGACAGCTCACCACCATCCCCTTAAGAGGAATTATCAATAAAATTTCACTTTTCCAGTGAAGCTGACATCTCCTAAACAATTTTTTAGAACTGTATTACTTCGTGCAGGTTCCTAGTTCCTTGAAAGTGGAGTTGTAGGTAGAAAGGGTAGTGAAGAAGGCATTTTGTACGCTTGCCTTTATTGGTCCGTGCATTGAGTATAGGAGTTGGGATGTCCTTTTGTGGCTGTAAAGGATATTGGGTTAGGCCACTTTTGGAGTACTGCATTCAGTTCTGATCTCCCTGCTGTGGGAAAGATGCTGTTAAACTTGAAAGGGTTCAGAAAAGATTTACTAGGATGTTGCTGTAGTTAGAGGATGAATAGGTTGGAGCTATTTTCCCTGGAATATCAGAGGCTGAGGGGTGACCTTAAAGAGGTTTATAAAATCATGAGGGGTATGGATAGGATGAATAACTAAGGCCTTTTTTCCCCACTGGGTAAGGAAGTTCAAAACTAGAGGTTTAAGGTGAGAGTGAAAAGATTTAAAAGGGACCAAAGGGGCAGTGGGTGCATGTAAAGTATGAGTTGCCAGAGGAAGTGGTGGGCTAAAAATGTGGTGCTGGAAAAGCGCAGCAGGTCAGGCAGCATCCAAGGAACAGGAGAATCGATGTTTCGAGCATAAACCCTTCTTCAGGAATGGATGCTGCCTGACCTGTGCTTTTCCAGCAACACATTTTCAGCTCTGCTCTCCAGTATCTGCAGTCCTCACTTTTTTCTAGAGGAAGTGGTGGGGGCTAGTACAATTACAGCATTGGAAAGGCATCTGGATGGGCAAGAATAGGAAATGTTTACAGGGAGCTGAGCCAAATGCTGGCAAATGAGACTAGATTGATTGATTGATTGATTTAGGATATCTGATCAAAAGGGCAAGTTGAACCAAAGGGTTTGTTTCTAAGCTGTACAACCTATGACTCAGTGCTTTTCCCTGCATTCAACTGTTTAAAAACCTAGGAATATGATAATGATGTTGATAGTTCTAGAATGGGATAGTGTTATTTTAACTCTGACAGAAAAACATAACCAATGGCAATAAAGATCTCTGATTAGAAAATTTAGGCACTCATTTTTGGTTCCAATAAAAATGTTACTAGCCTCTCGTACATCAGAGGCTGATCGTTTGCTTCTGGACATCCTTTCCCAAGTAATAAAGAAATCCCATAGACATGCTGTAACATGAGACAACTATATATATGGTTTAAGAACCACCTGCAAATTTACGCATAGCACGTTCCCATGTCAGATGGTTCTCCATCAATGATGTACATTTAAGTGCAAGCAATCTCTCAATATAAATGGTCAACATTCAGGGTGCCTTCACCTCATATGTAGTCAGCTGGAGCTGAGATTGTCTGTCTGTTCCTAAAACAGGCAGATTAGTCCTTCATGCTATACTTGGTTTTGTAGACAGCTACCAGGGACAAACAGCAATCAGCGGAATAAAAAGTGAAATGTGAAATCAGCCATCTAAAGTCTGAATTCTGAATCCTTGATGGTTCATTTAACCCACAACTGACTCCAAAACTCACCAACTTGTTCTTTCATTTGACAGATTTAATCACATTGACAGCACCACACATGACCCCTTGGGAATAGACCTCACTTCTAACTGTCATGGATGGATCTGGTAAAAGAAAGGGGATAAATTCTCCTCTTCATACCAACAATGGTTGCATTGGCACACCACGCAACCTGACATCAATGAACTGAGTTCAACATCTTTTGTTTTGGAGGTGGAGAGAAACCTTTAGCTTTTTTTTTGTTAATAAATGAGTCTAACTGAAGTATGGGAAGATTTAAAGAAGATTTTTCTTCTTGAAAAATGTGATTTGGCAAACCTCCCTAACTCTTCCTGGAGACTCGCGTGTGATAAATCCCTGAACTATTCCAAATTGATTTTGTCTTTGAATAATGACAAACATTTTAAAGTACCTTTCAAAAGTGTGATCAGCTGTCTTTGTAATAAAATATGTAGAGTTTGTGTGTGCATCTGTCACCTCTGTTTCTTGCATGCAAATGGAATAGTTGGTTTAATTAAATTGTTGTTCAAAATTTGGATAGATTACAGCTTTATTTATATATGCAGTTTTATGGGGTCTTGGTGACACCATGTCTAAAGTACCCTGTACAGTTTTGGCTTCCTTTATATAGTTGCACTAGAAGCCATTCAGAGAAGGTCCATTCACCTCATTCTAGGAATGGAGAAATTATCTTATGGAGGAAGGTCGAACAGGTTGGGTGTATACCCACTGGAGGTTTTAAGAATGAAAGATGAACTCATTGAAGTATATATAAATCCTGAGGGAATTTAGTAGGGTGATGCAAAGAAGAAGCTTCCTCTTGCTGGGCAGACTAGAATTGTGTGGCAGTTTAAGAACATTACATCTCCTTTTTAAGATGAAGAGAATATTTTCTCTCAGCTATTAGTCTGTGGAACTCTCTTCCCTGGGCATTATAATTTGTAAATAAATTTATGTAAATCTTTATTCTCAGAAGTATAGTGAAGTGTGTGAGGGGTTGTCATGACAACAGTGTCCAGATTTGTTTCCCAGAAAATAATAAAGGTAGATTTTTTTTTTGCAGCAAATATGATCAGAAAGAAATTGTAGTAGGGAAAAGATTTTCCACAATCAACATCCATAAAACATATTATCAGGTCAACATCACAAATGTTTGTGATAACTTGCTATGTGCAAAATTAGCTGCTGCATTCCCTGCTTCACTACAGTGACTATTACACTTCAAAGATACTTCAGTTGCTGTTAAGTGCTTTGGGACATCCTGAAGTCATTAGTAGAAGTTAGGTCATTAGACGAATTCAAGGCTGAGTTAGACTCTTGATAGACATAGGAGTAAGGGTTATGGAGTGCAAGAGTTGAGACTACAGCCAGGTTAGCTTATTGAATGGTAGAGCAGACTTGAAGGGCTGAATCACCTCCTCCAGCTCACAAGGCTGATGTTCCTTGTTCCTCATTGGCTAGATCTGTTTTTCTCATTTTTTAACCAGTCGACTCTCTCTATTTGTATTTTTCACCATGTTATCGAGGCTGACAAAACTTGTTTTTACAATTCATAATTCATGACTTCAGGATGTCCCAGAGCACTTAACAGCAACTGAAGTATCTTTGAAGTGTAATAGTCACTGTAGTGAAGCAGCAAATACAGTATAATATTATTGGCTAGCTTATATTTAATCTTCTCCTTCCTTATTTCTTTCTCTGTTGTCCTCTGTTGATCTTTGCAGGCTTCCCAATCCTCTGTCCTTTCTCACATTTAAATGCTTTCTCTTTTGCTTTTATGCTATTCCCTGGTCAGCCATGGTTGCCTCATCTTCTCTTTAGTATGCTTCTTTTTCCTCAGGATGAATATTTCCTGTGTCTCCCATATTACTTCCAGAACCTTCTGCCATTGCTATTCCACTGTATTTCCTGCTAGGCTCCTCTCCTAGTCAATTCTGCTCCGTTCCTCCCTCATGCCTCTGTAGTTGCCTTTATTCAACTGTAATACCGTTACATCTGATTCCACTTTCTCCCTGTCAGAATTTACTCTGTAATTTATCATCTTATGGTTACTGCCTCCTAAGGGTTCCTTCACCTTAAGCTCCCTTTATCGAGTCTGCCTCATGGCACAACACAAAATCAAAATTTACCTGTTCCTTTGTAGGCTCCACCACAAGCTGCTCTAAAAAGCCATCGTGTAGACATTCCACAAATTCCTTTTCTTGTGATTCTTTACCAACTTGGTTTTCCCAGTCCATCAGCATGTTGAAATCCCCCATGATCGCTGTAACCTTGCCTTTCTTACATACACAAAAAATAGTAAAAAAGGTATCTTGTGCCCCAAATCCTGACCACTGTTTGGAGGCCTGTAGATGACGCCCATGATTGTTTGGTTTTTTTTACCTTTGCAGTTCCTCAACTCTATCCACACAGATTCTACAACATCTAACCCTACTTCATCTATTGATATTCATTTCATTTCATTTCTTAGTAACATGGTAGCCCCACCTGCCTGTCTTTTTTTCTAGGATGTATATCCTTGGATATTTAGCTCCCAGTCCTGATTCGCTTGCAGCCACGTCTCTGTGATGCCCACCACGTCATACCTTCCAATTTTTATCTGTGCCACATTTGCCTTAATTTGTAGGCTGCATGCATTCAGACACAACCCCTTCAGTCCTGTATTGACCATTCCTCTTCTCATTGTTATTTGTTTATCCAGTGGGTTTGCAGTTTGGTGCTTAGCCCTTTCCGAACATTCTGTCCTATTTTGTGTTCTAGAGCCTTTAATAAATCTCCTGAGTTGTCCTTCCTTTCTTCTCATTTTTTTCATATTTTTCCATGAGTTGAATCCACCACCACACACGTTAACCTGTAGCTTTGCTTCCCATTAGCTATGAAGCTTTTTGGAGTTTTACCCTTCCATTTCCCCCAACTTCTGAGTTTAAAGTCAGTTTATTTCCAAGTTCAGGATGGTGGATGGCTTAAAGGGGAACTTGAAGACAGTGGTGTTCCCATGTATCTGCTCCAATGTCCTTCTAAATGGAAGTGATTGTGAGTTTGGAAAATGCTGTCCAAGGATTTTTAGTCAATTTCTCTTGTCAATAGTGCACACTGTTGCTATTGTCAGGCAAGGAGCAGCTCCAACAAGAGACAATTTAACCACTACTGCTTGACAGTCAATGGTGTTAACATCACTGAATCCTCCACTATCAACATCCTGGTGGTTACCATTGGCCAGGAACTCAACTGGACTCACCAGATAAATACAGGGGCTACAAGAGCAGGTCAAAGGCTAGGAATACTGCAGCGAGTAACTCATCTCCTGACTCCCCAAAGCCTGTCCGCTATATACAACACACAAGGCAGTAGTGTGATGGAATAGTCTGCACTTGTCTGAATGAGTGCGGCTCCAAGAACAAAGTAGCCCGCTTGATTGGCACCACCTCCACAAACACATCCATTCCCTGTACCATTAACAATCAGTAGCAGCAGTGTATTATTGATATGATATACTGCAGAAATTCACCAAAAAACCTTTGATAGTATTTTCCAAACCCACTTCCAATTAGAAGGATAAGGGAAACAGATACAACATCATCTACAAATTCTCCTCCAAGGCACCTGGAAATATACCAGTGTTTCTTCACTGTTGCTGGGCCAAAAGTCCTTGAATTCCTTCCCTAAGGAGATTATATCTATCTACAGCACATGAACTGCAGCGGTTCAAGAAGGTAGCTCACCACTATCTTCTCAGGGGTAAGTAGGGATAGGCAATAAATGTTGGCCAACCAGCAATGCCCACATCTCACGAATTAATAAAAGAAAAATGGGTCTAACAAAGAACTTAGAGTTATCGAGTCATAAAGCTGCCACTTTCAATGATTTATTTGTCCACACATACCTGCTCTGTCATGTTCCTGTAGCCCATTTAGAATACTATCCTTTCCATATTGGAAGGCCCACACCCCCTGTTAGGCCAATTTGTTCACTCTATGCAAAGAACTACACCTTAGCTCATTCTCCAATTCAGAAAAACAGGAATATATTCTTTCTTGTATTTGCAGACACATACATCCCAGTACATGTAACCTAACACTTCTATTATAGGTTGTATATTTAGAGTTTACATAGTGATATAACATGGAAAACACCCATACAGCCATACTGGCCCATATTGGCGCGTATCCTTTGTCAATTGTGGTCTTCCCCTAATTTGTCTTTCTGCTCCAATAATTCTCTGTGGCCTTTTTCTTCAACTTATTTAACCTATTCTTTAATGTTATAAATATCTGTTCTCTATGCTATGTCTCTTTTATCCTGTTTGGAGCTTATTTGTTTACAATGACCATTCAAGAAAATTTTCAAGTGGCAATTGTAAAGTAAAAGTGGCATTTAATTATTTGCAATCAGAGTTTTGAGTCTTTATTGTTTCAGCAATTGATGTTTAAAAAAATTATGGAGTGATGGAATGGCTTAGACTTTTATACTTATAAAGCCATAGAGTTGTACAGCATTGAACAGACCCTTCGGTAGAATTTGTTCATGCTGACCAGATATCTTAAATCAATCTCGCCCCATTTGCCAGCATTTGGCCCACATTCCTCTCAACTCTTCGTATTCGTATATTCATCAATTTGCTTTTTAAATGTTGTAATTATACCAGCTTCCACCATTTCCTCTGGCAGCTCCTTCCATACACCCTCTATGTGGAAAAGTTGGCCCTTAGCTCCTTGATGCTCCTTTGGTTAATTGACCTCTCAAAACATCTTACTGGATATTAAAGTCCTATCAGCATAATAGTGTACCTACATTTGAACAAAAGGTATAAAATGTGGTTATTAATAGGGCCTCAGTCAGAAGGAGGTAGCTTAGCAAGTCATCTTACCCACAAAGCTAGACTTATGATTAACAGGACTGATCAGCTATGATGTTTGTATATGTGGTTATCTGTGGAAATATTATTGTTGTACTGTTTACATTGTTATGTTGTGATGATGCTGCCCCTTTAACAAGGTTATTTTATCATTTTTTTAAAAAGAGGGATCATAAAAGTGCAGATATGCCTGTATTTGGCTACTTTTAATAATGGCAGGGGATTGACCAGTTCTCCCACTTCAGGATTTTTTTCTCATTTGGTTTGTTTTTAGCAGACAGTCAGAAACTGCTCTTAGCAGAGAAGCTGTTGCAGTGAAAAGAGGTTCCATGCTTCAACAGAGGTCTTGCCTGAGCTTTCTGTCTGAAATCTCTCCTGTCTGTAAGAACATGTTTGAATTTACCTTTTGCCAACAGAGCTGTGTATGGGATGTAGCAGGGATTGGAACAGCTCTTTTGTTAAGTCGTGAGAGAGTCAGTTGGGTTTTCAAATAAATCGTTCTAAATTCTGTTTTCTTTCATTTGTGTTTCATCCATAGTGTTTAAATAAATTCTATTTTGTTTAGAACCAAGTGGTTTGACCAGCTGCATCACTCCTGGAATATCTACATTACACCTGCCTTTAAAATAAGAAAAAGTTAGGTCTGGGCCACTGTCTTAAAATGTTTTGAGGTGGTCTGGCCTGGTCCATAACAATGTTCATATAACTCAGTTTAGATTATGTGCTAATAGTGGGTGTTTTGAATACAATAGCTTTGTTCTGTAGAATCAAAGAGTTCTTCTAGCTGTCATGTTGAGAGCATTGTAAACAGCATGGAGAGACTTCCTTTGTTTGCTATTTCCTGTGAACGTATAAATCCATTCTAAAATTGTATGTTTATGATTTTTCTAAAAATAGTAATCAAACAATTTTATGATATGATTGCAATGATACCAGCTCATCTTCACTAAAGCACTGGTCTCAGCTCGGTTCAGGTGCAGACTGTCCCAACGGTACAGATCCCTCCTGTTCCAATACTGGTGCCAGTGCACCAGGAAAACGAACCTCTCTTTCCCGTACCACTGTTTTAGCCACGTATTTTCTTCCCTTATTCTCACAACCCTATGCCAATTTGCATGTGGCTCAGGCAGTAATCCAGAGATTATAACCCTTGAGGACCTGTTCTTTAATTTAATTCCTAGGTCTTGATAATCCTTAAAGAGGTCCTCTTTCCTCGTCTTGCCTATGTTGTTTGGCCCGACGTGGACTACATCAATTGGATCTCCCCCAATATCCTTTTAAGCCAGGCAGAGGTATCCCTTACCCTGGCACCAGGCAGGAAACATACCTCACGGGACTCCTAATCCAGCTTGCAAAGGATACTATCTATTACCCTAATTATAAAATCCCCTACAACTACCACGTTTTTGCTACCGCCTCTTGAATGGCCTCCTGTACCTACCTACAGCTTTGTTCCTTACCTACACAAGGCGCAAGTACCTTGTACCTGTTGGACAAGGTCAAGAGCTGATGTTCCTCTACCTGGAACCCTCTACCTGCCTCACTTGCAGTCACCCCTTGCTCTCACTGGCCCCAAGACCAAACTTGTGCTACTTGATCTACCAGGTGTGACTGTGTCCTGAAGCACAGCATCCAATTCTCCCTCTCCTGGATGTGCTACAGTTTTTGAAGCTCAGATTCCAGCTCATCAATTCTGAGTCAAAGTTCCTCCTGCAACCAACACTTGCTGTAGATGTGCCCATGCAGTTCGCAATGGGATCAGCCAGCTCCCACATCCTACAGCCACTGCACATCAGTTATCTTGCATCTATCATGTCACACATAGGATCAACTGCAGGAACTGAGTATATGAGCAAGAAGTTCGTGTTTCCACTGGCAAGTACTAACTGACTGAGCAAAGCAAGGAATTTGCTGGCTTCAAACCTGTTCCACACATTGAAGAATCTAGTTATCTGCCAAAGGTTTAGTTTCCTGTGTCATGTAAATACAAGCATCAAATCTGATATAAGTGTTCTATTTTCTCATGCTATTCCTATAATATTTATGTATCTAAAATGGGTAATGAAAGGTATTTATCTGCTAGGATGGATTCACTTAAAATTTGCATTGGTTATTTAGCTGCTGTTCAGATGCAAATTATATATAGGGTTTCTTCTCACCTCTTCTTTCTCATAGCAACTCATAGGCCAGGATAGCTAACAAACCAGTGATTATAGTGAGATGTCTCTCACTAGCAGATAAGGCAATACCAGTTGCAGACTTCCCTTCTGCCACCAGCCATATTGAGAGATTAATTCTCAGTGACCTGGCAGTGAGAAAACAGAAATGCTTTCATTCTCTAACTCAAGTAGTCTGCGGCATGAATTCTGAAATGAGTCCACAGAGGCTGGTATCCCATCATCCAAGTCACCTCATCTACATTTGTTGCTGCGGTAAGGCAGCCAATATCATCAAAGACACCCCTCTCCCCACCCCACCATCCTAATTCAGCTATAATCTGTTCTAACCTCTTCCGTCAGTCAGAAGACACAAAAGTGGTCCATGTTTTTAAAAACTGTTCAAGAACAGCTTCTTCCCCATTGTTATTAGACTTCTGAATAGGCCTCTCAAATTTAAAATCTAAAGTCAATCTTGCTTTTTGTACACCTTCTTTTCAGCTGTAAATTTGTATTCCTTACTCTGTTCAATCACTCTATGATCTTTGTATGTAATGATTTGCCTGTAATGCATCCAGAACAAAACCTTTCACTGTACTTGGGTACATGTGACAATAATAAATCAAATCAATAAATCAATTTTTTTTTACATGTAGATAATACTTGACATTGGTCCATCCTCCTCAGAGTGAACAGAATCTCTGACACTCCTGTTTATTTTCTTTTGGTGCAGGTGGGACCCAGGCAGTAGTAATTGAGATGGGGCCCAGGCAACAGCAACAGTCCCAAATGCAAGTGGGGCCCAGTCAGCAGTAGTGACAAAGGGCCCCAGGGAGACACTCCTGTTTATTTTTTTAAATTTTATTAAACAATTACAAAACACAGTTTACAAAAAACATTTAACATTTACAGTTGTAGCAACAGCAATTTTACAAGGGAGAGGAGCAGCAAAGCCAATTCCCAAACTCTACACTCCTGTTTTGTTTTTATTTTATTAGAAAGTTACAAAACAAAAAAAAGTTAACATTTACAGTTGTACACAAGAGTTAGCAATTTTACAAGGGAGAGGAGCAGCAAAGCCAGGCCCCCAAACCCTACACTCCTGTTTATATCTTTCAGCCAAGACCCCCTTATCTGACCATGATAACAGCCCCAATCAGGGAACCCATTTCTATAATGTACACCTGGCTGATCTCATTACAGTCACTACAAGTTCATACAATGCATTTGAGAGAACTTTTTTTAAAAATACAGGTATCAAAGAAGCAATGAAGGATAAGGTTACTTTAGATTTGTATTCTGTAATAAGATCAGAAACATCATATCAAAAATTCCAATGGGATATAGTGATCAACATAATGATAGAATTTAAAATAAGTTTGAGTGAAATACTTAAATCTGAAACAAAAATCGTAAATAAAATGAAAATTCTCAGTGAAAATGTGCTTCATTAAGAAACAAGGCTTTCACAGGAAAGTAACCTTTCTACAGCCATCTAAAGAAACGAAGGTTGCCATTAAATTTAAGTGAAAGACTTTTGTTATGGAGAATAGTACTAAACTTGTTAAAAAGAAAAAAGCAATTGAGAAAGATTAAACTAGCAAGAAATACAAAACAGATTTTGTAAGACTTCAAAAATAATATTAAAATGACAAAAATGGAAATAATTATGTTGTCCCTTCAAGGCTCATGCAGCAGAAATTATATTAGGAATAACCAAATAGCAAAAACAGTAAACAGATGTTTCACATTCTCTTCAAAATAGAGGACACAAAACAGAAACCCAAAGTGATGGGGAACTGAATGAGGAAATTGAAGTCATGATTATCAGTAGGGGAAGAACACTTGAAAAACTAAATGGGTTTAAGAGTCTATACATTTTTTTTTCAATATGATGGCATATTTCCTAAAATTCTAGAAGAAGTGGATGCCCTGATTGCGATCTTCTAAAAATATCTAGATTCTAAGACAATCTCAGTGGATTGCAAGTAGCAAATGTATCACAACAATTCAAGAGATGATGGAAAGAAAATATTGGGAACTTGTAGGCAAGTTGTCCTGACATCAGTTGTCAGGAAAATATATAAAATATGTTATAAAAAACTGTTAACTGGGCACTTCAAAAGTCATAGTTTTACAACTGAAGTTTAGAAAATGACTACAGTTTGGGATTGCAATTTTAAATTTTGGGTAAATGAAGGGGTCATGTGACTGTTCTTCAGTTCTGCAGTGGTTTGAATATTCAAAATCAAAGGATGGATTTATAGAGAAGAAAGTGCAAAGCATTTACTCTTGGAGACAACTGCAGCAGTTTGAGTCCACGAATCTCCCAAAATCCTAGAAATATGTTGTGGGTTTTATTGTTAGTGGTGAATATTATGAACTTTCCAAAAACTGATGAAATTGAGTTTTGAGAAGATTTGTAGTTCAGGTTGAGGTTCTGGATGTAGGTTTGCTCGCTGAGTTGGAAGTTCATTTCCAGATGTTTCATCACCCGACTAGATAACATCTTCAGTGGGCCTTGGGTGAAGCACTGCTGAAAATTCCTGCTTTCTATTTATATCTTTGAGTTGGTGATGTCATTTCCTGTGGTGAAGTCACTTGCTGTTCCTTTTCTCAGAGGATAGTAGATGGGGTCTAACTTGATTTGTTTGTTGATAGTGTTCCAGTTAGAATGCCATGCTTCTAGGAATTCTTGTGCGTGTCCTTGTTTGGCTTGTCCTAGGATGGATGTGTAGTCCCACTCAAAGTGGTGTCCTTCCTTATCCATATGTGAGAGAGGGTCATGTCTTTTTGTGGCTAGTTGGTGTTCATGTATCCTAGTGGCTAGTTTTCTGCCTGTTTGTTCAATGTAGTGTTTGTTGCGGTCCTTGCATGGTATTTTGTAAATGACATGAGTTTTGCTTGTTATCTGTATAGGGTATTTCAAGTTCATTGGCTGCTGTTTTAGTGTGTTGGTGGGTTTGTGGGCTACCATGATGCCAAGGGGTCTGAGTAGTCTGGCAGTCATTTCCGAGATGACTTTGTTGTAGGGGAGAATGGCTAGGGTTTCTGGACGTGTTTTGTCTGCTTGTTTGGGTTTGTTGCTGAGAAATCGGCGGACTGTGTTCATACAGCCCAAATATTGAAATACAGAAGCAATCATCCCAACACCCACAAACGAAGCTGCATCAGTATATTATTTCAATGAGCCAACACACACTGCAGCACAGAGGAACTACGCAGAGCAGAGGAAAATCACCTATACAGTGTATTCAAAAAGAATAGGTACCCAATGAACACAGTCCACAGGCGTCCAGTCTCCCCAATGTAGAGGAGACCATATCGGGAGCAACAGATACAATAAATGACATTGGTGGATGTGCAGATGAAGCTTTGATGGATGTGGAAGGCTCCTTTGGGGCCTTGGATGGAGGTGAGGGGGTGAGGGGGTGGGGGGGGGGGGGGAAGTGTGGTTGCAGGCTTTGCAATTGTGGTGGTGGCAGAGGAAGGTGCCAGGAGGGGAGGGTGGGTTGTTGGGGGTGGGGGGAGGGCGCCTGGACCTGACCAGGCAGTCACGGAGAAAACGGTCTTTGTGGAAAGCAGAAAGGGGTGGAGAGGGAAATAAATCCCTAGTGGTGGCGTCGGTTTGGAGTTGGTGGAACTGTTGGCAGATGATGCGGTTTATGCAAAGGTTGATAGGATGGAAAGTGAGGACCAGGGGGTTTCTGTCCTTCCGCCACCTCTGCCTCTGAGCTTGCTTTTTCAATCAGGACTCCCATCCACCTTCCGAGGACCCCTTCGCCTGCCTCCAACACACTCCATCCACCTGGACGCCCTGTGCAGGCCTATTATCCACCCTCGATCTCTTCATTTCCAACTGCCGCCAAGACATTAACCGCCTCAACCTGTCTACCCCCTCCCCCACCCCAACCTCTCACCCTCTCAATGCGCAGCCCTCTACTCCCTCTGCTGTAATCCCAACCTCACCATCAAACCAGCGGATAAAGGGGGTGCAGCGGTAGTTAGGTGCACTGACGTCTACACTGCTGAAGCCAGACATCAACTCGAAGATACCACCCCCTCAACCATGACCTCACCCCCCATCACCAAACCATCATCTTCCAGACCATACACAACCTCATCACCTCAGGAGATCTCCCACCCACAGCTTTCAACCTTATAGTCCGGGAGCACCGCACCGCCCAATTCTATCTCCTTCCCGAGATCCACAAGCCTGACCACCCTGGTTGAACCATTGTCTCAATATGCTCCTGCCCCACTGAACTCATCTCCACCTATCTCGATACTGTCCAATCCCCCGTGGTCTAGGAACTCCCCACATACTTTCGAGACACCACCCACGCTTCCATCTCTTCCAAGACGTCCATTTCCCCGGACCCCAAAGCCTCATCTTCACCACGGACATCTACACCTCCATCCCCCATGACCAGGGCCTCCAACACCTCCGTTTCTTCCTCTCCCGAGTCCCCAACAGTACCCTTTCACTGACACTCTCATTCGTTTGGCTGAACTGCTCCTCACCCTTAACAATTTCTCCTTTGAATCCACCCACTTCCTCCAGACCAAAGGGGTAGCCATGGGCACCCTTATGGGCCCCAGCTACGCCTGTCTCTTTGTCGGCTATGTAGAGCAGTCCATCTTCTGTAGTTACACCAGCACCACTCCCCACCTCTTCCTCCGCCACAACGCTGACCGCATCGGCACCACCTCATGCTCCCTTGAGGAGGTTGAGCAGTTTGTCAACTTCACCAACACATTCCACCCCGACCTTAAATTCACCTGGACCATCTCTGACACCTCCCTCCCCTTCCTGGACCTTTCCATCTCCACCAATGACGACCGACTTGACACTGACATTTTTACAAACCCACCAACTCCTCCGGCTACCTGGATTAGACTTCTTCCCACCCTACCTCCTGCAAAAATGCCTTCCTGTATTCCCAATTCCTCCGCCTCCACCGTATCTGCTCCCAGGAGGACGAGTTCCACCACAGAACACACCAGATGGCCTCCTTCTTTAAAGACTGCAATTTACCTTCCACGTGGTTGAAGATCCCTCCAACGCATCTCATCCACATCCCACACCTCCTCCCTCAAACCACACCCCTCCAACTGTAACAAGGACAGAACCCCTCTGGTCCTCACCTTCAACCCTACCAACCTTTGCATAAACTGCATCATCTGCCAACATTTCAGCCATCTCCAAACGGATCCCACCACCAGGGATATATTTCCCTACCCACCCCTTTCCACTTTCTGCAAAGACTGTTCCCTCCGTGACTACCTGGTCAGGTCCAGGCTCCCCCCCCCCAACAACCCACCCTCCCTTCCTGGCACCTTCCCCTACCACCACAGGGATTGCAAATCCTGCGCCCATACCTTCCCCCTCACCTCCATCCAAGGCCCCAAAGGAGCCTTCCACATCTATCAGAGTTTCACCTGCACATCCACCAATGTCATTTATTGTATCCGTTGCTCCCGATGCGGTCTCCGCTACATTGGGGACTAGATGCCTTATCACAGAGCAATTTAGGGAACATCTCCCCGGAAACCCGCACCAATCAACCACACCACCCTGTGGCCTAACATTTCAACTCCCCTTCCCACACTGCCGAGGACATGCAGGTCCTGGGCCTCCTCCACCGCCGCTCCCTCACCACCCGATACCTGGAGCCTTGGAACACTTCAACCCCAGGGCATCAATGTGGACTTCAGTTTCCTCATTTCCCCTCCCCAGCATCATCCTCATGACCTGTCCTACCGTCCAATCCTCCTTCCCACCTATCCACTCCACCCTAGTCTCTGACCTATCACCTCCATCCCCACCCCCATTCACCTATTGTACTCTTTGCTACCTTCTCCCCAGCCCCACCCTCCCTCCCATTTATCTCTCCACCCCAGAGGCTCCCTGCCTTCATTCCTGATGAAGGGCTTTTGCCCGAAACATCAATTTTCCTGCTTCTTGGATGCTGCCTGACCTGCTGTGCGTTTCCAGCACCACTCTAATCTAGACTCTGATTTCCAGCATCTGCAGTCCTCACTTCTACTAGATTAGAAGTATGTCTTGGCCTCCATCTTTAAAGTCAGATGGATGGAAAAGCTTCCATGAAACTAATTAGAACACTGTGTGTTTTGAAGGCCAACATATTGCAGCACTATTTTCTTTAAAATGCTTCATGTAATAATGATTAATTTTAAAATCTGCACTTTGATTGTGAAATGCTTCAGGAAGAGTGCTGCATTGTTTCTTTACAGCACACAAGGATAGTCATAATGAAAAGTGAAAAATAAACAGATATTAGTGCATTAGGATGCTCTCCAAATGTTGGAGTTAGGTTGATGGCCAACAGTTTGCTTTAGTGAAGATGAGCTGGTATCATTGCAATCATATCATGGAATTATTTGATTACTTTTCTTAGAAAAATCATAAACATATAATTTTAGAATGATTTATATGTTCACAGGAAATAGCAAACAAAGGAAGTCTCTCCATGCTGTTTACAATGCTCTCAACATGACAGCTAGAAGAACTCTTTGATTCTACAGAACAAAGCTATTGTATTCAAAACACCCACTATTAGCACATAATCTAAACTGAGTTATATGAACATTGTTATGGACCAGGCCAGACCACATCAAAACATTTTAAGACAGTGGCCCAGACCTAACTTTTTCTTATTTTAAAGGCAGGTGTAATGTAGATATTCCAGGAGTGATGCAGCTGGTCAAACCACTTGGTTCTAAACAAAATAGAATTTATTTAAACACTATGGATGAAACACAAATGAAAGAAAACAGAATTTAGAACGATTTATTTGAAAACCCAACTGACTCTCTCACGACTTAACAAAAGAGCTGTTCCAATCCCTGCTACATCCCATACACAGCTCTGTTGGCAAAAGGTAAATTCAAACACATGTTCTTTCAGACAGGAGAGATTTCAGACAGAAAGCTCAGGCAAGACCTCTGTTGAAGCATGGAACCTCTTTTCACTGCAACAGCTTCTCTGCTAAGAGCAGTTTCTGACTGTCTGCTAAAAACAAACCAAATGAGAAAAAATCCTGAAGTGGGAGAACTGGTCAATCCCCTGCCATTATTAAAAGTAGCCAAATACAGGCATATCTGCACTTTTATGATCCCTCTTTTTAAAAATATGATAAAATAACCTTGTTAAAGGGGCAGCATCATCACAACATAACAATGTAAACAGTACAACAATAATATTACAACAGATAACCACATATACAAACATCATAGCTGATCAGTCCTGTTAATCACAAGTCTAGCTTTGTGGGTAAGATGACTTGCTAAGCTACCTCCTTCTGACTGAGGACCTATTAATAACCACATTTTATACCTTTTGTTCAGATGTAGGTACACTTATGCTGATAGGACTTTAATATCCAGTAAAATGTTTTGAGAGGTCAATTAACCAAAGGAGCATCAAGGAGCTAAGGGCCAACTTTTTCACATAGAGGGTGTATGGAAGGAGCTGCCAGAGGAAATGGTGGAAGCTGGTATAATTACAACATTTAAAAAGCAAATTGATGAATATACGAATACGAAGAGTTGAGAGGAATGTGGGCCAAATGCTGGCAAATGGGACGAGATTGATTTAAGATATCTGGTCAGCATGAACGAATCCTACCGAAGGGTCTGTTCAATGCTGTACAACTCTGTGGCTTTATAAGTATAAAAGTCTAAGCCATACCATCACTCCATAATTTTTAAAACTTGTGTTCTTGACTATAAACATCAATTGCTGAAACAATAAAGACTCAAAACTCTGATTGCAAATAATTAAATGCCACTTTTACTTTACAATTGCCACTTGAAAGTTTTCTTGAATGATCATTGTAAACAAATAAGCTCCAAACAGGATAAAAGAGACATAGCATAGAGAACAGATATTTATAACATTAAAGAATAGGTTAAATAAGTTGAAGAAAAAAGCCACAGAGAATTATTGGAGCAGAAAGACAAATTAGGGGAAGACCACAATTGACATAAAGGATATGCGCCAATATGGGCCAGTATGGCTGTATGGGTGTTTTCCATGTTATATCACTATGTAACTCTAAATATACAACCTATAATAGAAGTGTTAGGTTACATGTACTGGGATGTATGTGTCTGCAAATACAAGAAAGAATATATTCCTGTTTTTCTGAATTGGAGCATGAGCTAAGGTGTAGTTCTTTGCATAGAGTGAACAAATTGGCCTAACAGGAGGTGCAGGCCTTCCAATATGGAAAGGATAGTATTCTAAATGGGCTACAGGAACATGACAGAGCAGGTATGTGTGGACAAATAAATCATTGAAAGTGGCAGCTTTATGACTCGATAACTCTAAGTTCTTTGTTAGACCCATTTTTCTTTTATTAATTCGTGAGATGTGGGCATTGCTGGTTGGCCAACATTTATTGCCTATCCCTACTTACCCCTGAGAAGGTAGTGGTGAGCTACCTTCTTGAACCGCTGCAGTTCATGTGCTGTAGATAGATATAATCTCCTTAGGGAAGGAATTCAAGGACTTTTGGCCCAACAACAGTGAAGAAACACTGATATATTTCCAGGTGTCTTGGAGGAGAATTTGTAGATGATGTTGTATCTGTTGCCCTTATCCTTCTAATTGGAAGTGGGTTTGGAAAATACTATCGAAGGTTTTTCGGTGAATTTCTGCAGTATATCATATCAATAATACACTGCTGCTACTGATTGTTGATGGTACAGGGAATGGATGTGTTTGTGGAGGTGGTGCCAATCAAGCGGGCTACTTTGTTCTTGGAGCCGCACTCATTCAGACAAGTGCAGACTATTCCATCACACTACTGCCTTGTGTGTTGTATATAGCGGACAGACTTTGGGGAGTCAGGAGATGAGTTACTCGCTGCAGTATTCCTAGCCTTTGACCTGCTCTTGTAGCCCCTGTATTTATCTGGTGAGTCCAGTTGAGTTCCTGGCCAATGGTAACCACCAGGATGTTGATAGTGGAGGATTCAGTGATGTTAACACCATTGAATGTCAAGCAGCAGTGGTTAAATTGTCTCTTGTTGGAGCTGCTCCTTGCCTGACATTTGTGTGGCGTGAATGTTACTAGCCACTCGTTAGCCCAAGCCTGGATATTGTCCAAAGCTAGTTGCATTTGAACATAGATTGCTTCTGTATCTGAGGAGTTGCGAATAGTGCTGAACATTGTGCAATCATCAGCAAACATCCCAGCTTTTGACCTTATGATGGAGGGAAGAGTATTGATGAAGTAGTTGAAGATGGTTAGGCCTAGGACATTGCCCTGTGAAAATCCTGCAGAGATGTCTGACTTCCAATAATCACAACCATCTTCCTACCAGCATGTTAAAGTCTGCCCTGATAGTGTTGGTCAACTATGAACTTCTGGAGCTTTCACATGTTCCTTGTGTCTTTCATAAAACAAGCTTTTACATTAACATTTCCTTAATTCTTGCCTGGCTGTTTTCCACACTTGTCTCAAAATATCATGACTCTGATTACATTACCAGTCACCAATGCTCAGAGCTCTTCATAATGGCTATACAAACCCAAAAATACCTTTATCAGAATATTCAAATATATGAAGTACCTGCACAATAATCAGCATTGTACTTCAGCAAGCATATTAACTTAGCACAGCTTCAACTTATTGAGCTGCTGTGTTTTGCTTTCTTTTTAAGACATTAAGTTCCAAAAGAGTTGTTTTCTATCATAATTTTTCAAATTCATTCCAAGCATATGGGTGTTGCTGGCTAGCCTATCCCAGCTATTGCCACCCCTAATTGCCCAGAGGACAATTGGTTCTCTGACAATTAACAACAGTTTCATGGTCATCATTAGACTCTTAATTTCAGATTTTTATCAAATTCAAATTCCACCATGAGCAGGATTCAAACCTGTGTACTTTGAACATATCTCTAGGACACCTCAGCTGGAGTTTCTGTCTTGAGGCCCAACCATCTTCAGCTGCTTCATCAATGATTTTCCCTCCATCACAAGGTCAGAAATGGGGATGTTCACCGAAGATTACACAATGATCAGCACCATTCTCAACTCCTCAGATACCGAAATAGTTCATGTTCAAATGCAACACGAACTGGACAATATCCAGGCTTGAGCTGACAAGTGGCAAGTAACATTTGTGCCACACAATGCCAGGTGATGACCATCTCCAATGAGAGAGAATCTAGTCACTGCGCCTTGATATTGGTGCTACTATCATTGAATCCTCCACTATCATAGTGAGTTACTATTAGCAATAAACTCAACTGGGCTCACCACATAAACACTGTGACTACAAGAGCTGGTCAGAGGCTAAGAATATTGCAGGGAGTAACTCATTTCCTGACTCTCCAAAACCTGTCCATCATCTACACGGTACAAGTCAGGAGTATGATGGAACACTCCCTACTTGCCTGGATGGGTGCAGCTCCAACATTCAAGGAACTTAACACCATCCAAGACAAAGCAGCCCACTTGATTGACACCATATCCAGAAGCATCCACACCCTCCACCACTGACACTCAATAGCAACAGTGTGCACTATTGACAAGAGAAATTGACTAAAAATCCTTGGACAGCATTTTCCAAACTCACAATCACTTCCATCTAGAAGGACATTGGAGCAGATACATGGGAACACCACTGTCTTCAAGTTCCCATTTAAGCCATCCACCATCCTGAACTTGGAAATATATTGCTGAGCACACCACTATCTTCTCAAGGAGAAAGTGAGGACTGCAGATGTGGAGATCAGAGCTGAAAATGTGTTGCTGGAAAAGCGCAGCAGGTCAGGCAGCATCCAAGGAGCAGGAGAATTGACGTTTCGGGCATGAGCCCTTCTTCAGGAATGATGAAAGTGTGCCAAGCAGGCTAAGATAAAAGGTAGGGAGGAGGGACTTGGGGGAGGGGCGTTGGAAATGTGATAGGTGTAAGGAGGTTAAGGTGAGGGTGATAGGCCGGAGTGGGGTGCAGGTGGAGAGGTCAGGAAGAAGATTGCAGATTAGGAAAGTGGTGCTGAGTTCGAGGGTTGGGACTGAGACAAGGTGGGGGGAGGGGAAATGAGGAAACTGGAAAATTCTGAGTTCATCCCTTGTGGTTGATGGGTTCCTAGGCGGAAGATGAGGCGCTCTTCCTCAAGCCGCCGTGTTGCTATGGTCTGGCAATGGAGGAGTCCAAGGACCTGCATGTCCTTGGTGGAGTGGGAGGGGGAGTTGAAGTGTTGAGCCATGGGGTAGTCGGGTTGGTTGGTCCGGGTGTCCCAGAGGTGTTCTCTGAAACGTTCCGCAAGTCTCCCCAATATAGAGGAGGCCACATGGGGTGCAGCGGATGCAGTAAATGATGTGTGTGGAGGTGCAGGTGAATTTGTGGCGGATATGGAAGGTTCCCTTGGGGCCTTGGAGGGATGTAAGGGGAGAGGTGTGGGCGCAAGTTTTGCATTTCTTGCGGTTGCAGGGGAAGGTGCCGGGAGTGGAGGTTGGGTTGGTGGGGGGTGTGGACCTGACGAGGGAGTCACGGAGGAAGTGGTCTTTTCGGAACGCTGATAGGGGAGGGGAGGGAAATATATCCCTGGTGTTGGGGTCCGTTTGGAGGTGGTGGAAATGACGACGGATGATACGATGTATATGGAGGTTGGTGGGGTGGTAGGTGAGGACCAGTGGGGTTCTGTCCTGGTGGCAATTGGAGGGGCGGAGTTCAAGGGCGGAGGAGCAGGAAGTGGAGGAGATGCGGTGGAGAGCATTGTCGACTATGGCTGGGGGGAAATTGCGGTCTTTGAAGAAGGAGGCCGTCTGGGTTGTTCGGTATTGGAACCGGTCCTCCTGGGTGCAGATGCGGTGGAGACGAAGGAATTGGGAATATGGGATGGCGTTTTAACAGGGGGCAGGGTGGGAGGAGGTGTAGTCTAGGTGGCTGTGGGAGTCGGTCAGTTTATAGTAAATGTCCGTGTTGATTCGGTCGCCCGAGATAGAAATGGAGACGTCTAGGAAGGGGAGGGAGGAGTCTGAGACAGTCCAGATAAATTTGAGGTCAGGGTGGAAGGTGTTAGTAAAACTATCTTATCAAGGGCAACAATAGATGGGCAATAAATGCTGGCCAGCGAAAAATGCTCACATTGCAAGCATCACTGGATTAACAGTCTAATGTAAATACTACTAAGCCATTGCCTTCTTGTAAAAGCTGTCTGAAGCTTTCAGTTCCTTTGAAATGTCTCGTTTGGCTTTGCAAAGCACGCTGCTGCATTTTGTCAGGTTTTGTACAATAGATCACAGCAAATAGCACTTTGCACCTCATCTCAAATCTTTAGGCTGGGAATGGAAGTTTCAACCAAGACTTCCAAAGTTAGTCAAGAACATTACAGTTTCTTACACATTATATTTTCTTTCATAAATTATTTCTTTTGAAACAGAACAATCGAGTCAACCTCTCTCATACAGTGTAAGTAAACAATTTTCTTTGTTTTAAAAATACTGGAAGATAAAATAGAGGCCATGCTGGAACTGCCGAGAGAGTAGTTGCACTAACATTTCACGGATAAGGAAAAAACTTACATTTGAAATATTAAGCTGCCAACATTGATGCATTCCTAGTATCTTCTGTTCCTGTTTTGATCTTTGTATTCATTTTGGTTGTCCTTACTGTTTAATTTCTGAAAGACATTTTCAGCACAATGGAGAGACTTTTAAAGCTGGGGTTGTTCCCTTAGAATGAAGAATGTTAAAAAAAAAATGTAATAGGAACATAAAAAAACCAGGAATATTTTTTGACAGAGTTAATAAGAAGATTTCCAACAGTAGGATGGAAAGTGACACAAATTTCATGTAATTGCCAGAAAACGCAGACAACCTGCAGAAGATTTTTGTATGTAGTGAATTATTGTAAACTGGAATGCATCACTGAAAACAAAATGGAAACAGATTCCATAATAATAATATGTACTCATAACTATTTGCAAGTAATAGGAAATAAATAATATGGATATGGGAAAGAGCCAGGGAACAGCATTTACTGCATAGTTCTACCAAAATGATAGTGCAAGCACAATAGATTGAATAAAATTAAGTAATAATCCAAATTGAAAAGGAACCCTTTGGCCAATCACATCCATGCTGAAATAAGCTTTTACTTTATTTTATCTTTAACAATTCCTTGATATTCAGTCTTGGCGTCACAAGTGTACATCTAAATTCTTAAATGTTATGAGAGTTTCTGCCTCTACCACCTTTATAGGCAGTGAATTCTAGATTTCACCACTCCCCCCCAACCCCAACACTCTGAGTGAAAATGATTCATTTTTTTTCACATTCCCTTCTGCCCCTTAAATCTATGCCCCTTGCTCATTGATACCTTCACCATGGAGAAAGGTTCATTCCCGTCTACCCTGTTAGTGGCCCTCATAAATTTTAAATCTAAATCATGTCCCTCCCTCAGTTTGCCCTGCTCCAACAAAAACTACTCCAATCTATCCAATCTCTTTTCATAACTAAAACGCTCTAGCCTGGTAAATCTTCTCCACATCCTCTCCAGTTATCACAACCCTCCATAGTATGGATTCCAGAAATCACTCAATAATCTAGCTGTTAACTAACTAATTTTATACAATTCCAGCATAACCTCACTGCTGTTAAACTTTATGCTTTGGCCAATAAAGGTAAATATCTCATATGCCTCCAAAATCACTTTGTCCATCTGGCCCACTCTGTTAAATGATTGATGTACATACACACCAAAGTCCCTCTGAATCTCGGTGCTTCCCAGGGCCCTACCATGCATAATGTATTCCCTTGACTTTTCTGTCCTGCCCAAACACTTCATATCAAACTTATCCAGATTGAATTCCATTTGCCACTGATCAGCCCATCTGACCAGTCTGCACATATCCTCTTGTAATTTAATATTATCCTCCTCACTATCCCACCCAGTTTTGCATCATGTGTGAGCTTATTGATCAACCTTTCTATGTTTAAGTCCAAATTGTTTATATGTAACACAAACAGCAATTCCATGGAACCCCACTGGACACAGGCTTCCACTCACAATTACGCCCCTTGAACATTATCCTCTGATTCCAGCCATGCAGCCAACTCTAGGTAAAACTTCCTTGGATCCCCTGCATTTTCAACTTTTGTTGTCTATCTTCCATGTGTGGCCTTATCAATAGGCTTGATGAAGTCCAATTGAATTACATCAAAACAGTTGCCCTCATCCACACGTCTGGTCACCTCTTTGAAAAATTCAAGCGAGTTGGTCAGCCAGAACCTCCACTTAACTTCATAGTAGCAAATTATTGCACATGTTGGAATCTGTACTGAAAACGAAACTTGCTGCAGATCACAGCAGGTCAGGCAGCATCCATGGAGGGAGAGTAAGCTAACGTTTCCAGTCCAGACAACTCTTTCATCAGACTTCCAATTAACCTCTCATGATAAGACTGCTTGTCCATATGTGGTACTAGGCTAGTGAACATTTGGCTAGTATGAACTGGATTAAATTCAGGTATAGATTTTATAGATAACAGGTCCAAAACAGTTTCTGACTAATGCCTTGTATAATTTTAGCAAACTCTCCCTACTTTTACACTTCATTCCCTTTGAAATAAAGACTAAGATTCCATTTGCCTTCCCTATTACCTGTTAAACTTGGATGCTAACTTCATGCACAAGGAGTCCCAAATCCATCTTCTGTAAGGCAAAGTGTAAGTTTCGAAGTCTTCAATAATAAAACAATTTTCAATAATTTTTGGAATCATGGTAATTAATAGAATTGTGAAATAATGTTTAAACGTGTAAAGATGTAACAATGTTTGCTCAATGCAAACATCCCAAGCTCAGCTCTATCTACTCACTGTCTCAGTCACCCCTGGGAATGACCCAGTAGCTGAAGAATGTAACAAAAGGCGTTGGCCCTGTGATCTGGCCGTGCAGTGCCATGAGCAGCAAAGGGGCTAACATCTGGCCAGCGTTCACCTACAAAACTGCGGCCTCCAAGTCGAACCCCTCTTTCTCTCCCTGGTCTCAATGTGTGTACAGATGCATCCAAATAAAATCGTAAACTCAACATGTTGTCAAAATCAACAACTGGCCTCTGTCTCAGCCTGCTCGCTGGTCGGAATGATTGACGGGGTGTTGAGCCAATGCGAGGCTGGGGAAGCTGAGAGCCCCGGCCAGGAGGTGGAATCAGCGCTGAGCCGAGGAGGAGCAGCAGTGAGGGCGGTGGGACTGACTGACAGTGGAAGGAGCTGTGTCTGAATTTATCACTGACTGCCTGAAATCGTGGCACACTTGGACTTGAGACAGCGATGGTAAGTCCGTCCAAAAAATGGAAGGAGAGCAAGTGTCAACTGCAACCAATTGCGTTTTATTGGTGTTTGCCCGTACTATTCAGACTTTCCGGAAAATTAACTAAAAAAAATGGGCTGAGGTTATTTTTTTGTCGTCACTGAGTGGAGTTTTTTTCAGATGCGAGTCCCCTGTATTCGGCATACAATCGTCATGCAGCGTTTGCTGGGCTAGGATTGAGCAGGCACAGATCACGATAGTGCTCAAACTGTCTCTATTGTTCGGCTTGGAAAGTCAAAGCGTTGCTATGGTTCGGGTACATGAGAAATTGGCATTTACCCAGAGGAAGCGGCTTGTCAGTGCAGGAGGGAGGAGTTCTGGTGAAATACGGCGCTGGCTTTTGTATTATTATGCATTTCCCCCCCCCCCCCCCCCCCTTCCGTGTAAGTGAAAATCAGGACTGCAAATTTACCGGAATATAACTTTCAAAAATCAATTTTGTCTAAAGTCAGCCTGCAAAAGAGCTAACAAAACGCAACGGTTTTTTTTCTTTGAAACTTTCCTTGCTTTCTCTCAGTTCTTGACTTAAACCCCTTTCTATTGCGTGAATCTCTTGGATTTCTCACTCTAAGACCACAACTGTGCGCACATATTTTGCAGCATTTAGCTAAAATATCCCTTTTCAATTCAAGATTCATTGCTTCTTTTTGACCTTTTTTTAAAAAGGTACAATCCAGAGCTCTCCGGTTCTTAATATTCAAATAATTCTTTCTTCCTATGTACTGCATATTATATGCAAGCCTCTTGTGAAATAAACGGTGCTGATAACTCTCAAGGTCAGCTCAGATAAGCTGGAGAATTTAAATTTGGATGCATAAAATCAGTACAATAACAATTCCGGTACAATTTCATCTGGCACTGTGACAGTGTCAGTCGTCACTAATAGTTTGCTGAGTGTTGTGCAAAGAATTTTGTAAGAATTTGAGGTGCTAGTGCATTTGGGTGAAAAATTGGGCTAAACTTTGAAGATCAGATTTCTTTAGGCTGTTCAATTTATTAGCAAGTTGGAACAATGTATTCAGCAACCAAGAAGGTACATTACACCAGTAACCTTGTTCTGTTGGCAACTATTACAATTCCTCAATGTTAAAATAGATGCAATTTGATTTGTGTGATTGCATTTCAATGGGTGTAAATGATATAGTTACCACGAAGATATAAATTACCTAAAGCAGTACTTTTCATTATACATTCTGTCATATTGTCAATATTTCTTAAAGCTCTTCAGCTTGGGCTACATATACTTGAGGTAATTTAAAAACTCTGTCACAGTAGTTAGGAGTTCAAATTTATTTTTGTGTATTCTAAAAAATGTTTTTTGCTCTGTATGGCACCATGCCATGCTGCTGGTGAGCTGCCAAGCTTAAGTCAAGCAATTCCATAGTAGGAAAGAGAAACCTGAATAGTTCAATATTCTGTGTCACATTGGCACATTGCCTAAAAGCAAGCTATGGAGTGATAATGTCTTCAGGAAAGTTCTATATTTGCCTGCTCAGTTGAATGATTGATGAAATGTGTAAAGCCAAAAATGTAAATGTAAGTTTCAAGTGTGGCTTCTATGCGTTAATTTCCTAATATGTTTTGAATTACTTGTTTAAATTATTTTTCTGCACTATTTTCTATTTTCTCTCTAATGTGACCAGTCAGTCTACTTCCAAGCTGCTGATGTTCTATAACAACTCTGAGAGGGTTTATGATGTAGTAATGTGTTGTCAGTTATTCCTTAAAATAACCACCCTGTGATTAGTGCTCCGTTTTATTCCTCGGTATAAATTTGACGTCATTCAAAACTCTGTCACAGAAGTCCTAATTTGCACTATTCCGAATTCACCCTGAGACACCAGGCTCATCTGACCTACCTTGACTGCTGATTTAGCTATGCTCTGATATTAAATTGTCATCTTATCTGCAGCCTTTGAAATGGTTGACCACATCACCCTTCTCAAACACCACTCCACTGATTTTTGGTTTAGAGTGGTGCTGGAAAAGCACAGCAGGTCAGGCAGCATCCGAGGAGCAGGAAAATGGAAGTTTCTGGCAAAAGCCCTTCATCAGGAATAGAGCTTTTGTCCGAAGCGTCGATTTTCCTGCTCCTCGGACGCTGTCTGACCTGCTGTGCTTTTCCAGCACCACTCTAATCTAAACTCTGGTTTCCAGCATCTGCAGTGCTCACTTTTGCCTACCACTCCACTGATGTCAGGCTTGCTGTAAGCACACTTGTCTGATTCCATTCTTGACTATCTAATTACAGCCTGTGTTTCACTTACAAAGGTTTATTCTCCTTCTCGACAGTATTACCTCTGATTTGCCCCTCAGATTGATCTATAGGTTCCTCTACTTTCTGATCTAGCTGTTGCTCATCAGCAACATCATGTTAGTTTCCATTTGTACACTAATAGCACAAAGTTATATCTCTCAACCACTGCACTCTACGGATCCACTCTTGATAAATTATCGGACTTTCTTTCTGGCATCAAAACGCATAGAAGCGTCAACACATCTTCCAGATAACTATTATGAAAACTGAAGTAATTGCCTTTGTTCTGTGCTCCAAATTCTGTTACTTAAGACTCAACTCCAAACCTTTCCTTGGCAACTAGTTGTATTCCTGTGATCCGTACTTTCTTCAGGTAAGTAACTAACTGTGGAGATATGATGGTCTGGAATCCATGTCATAGGAGGAATGAGATTGCATTGGAGAGGGTACAAAGGAGGTTCACCAGGATGTGCCTGGGCTGGAGAGTTTCAGTTATGGCAAGAGATTGAGGAGATTGGGGCTGTTTATCATTGAAGCAGAAGAGCCTAAGGGGGGACATGATTGAAATGTATAAAAATTCTGAGCAGTATAGATAGGGTAGACAGGAAGGAAGTTTTCACCTTGATGGAGGGATCAATGACCGGGGCAGAGATTTAGGGTAAGGGGAAGAATGTTTAGAGGGGATGTGAGGACAAACCTTTTCACCTGGAGGACTGTGGGAATCTGAACCTCAATGTCTGATAGGTTGGGAGAGGCAGAAACCCTCATGACATTTAGTAAGTATTTGGATAGGCATTTGCCATGCCAAGGCATTCAAGGTAATGGGCCAAGTACTAGAAAATGGGATTAGAGTAGTTAGGTGACTTTAGATTGATGTGAATGTAATGGGATGAAGGACTGTCTATTATCTATGACACTGATTAACGAGGACATTTACTTTAAGAGCTCGTATCAATGTGCTACAAAAATGGCTAGATTGAGCTTGGAATTCAGGAATATCTATTACATATTCATAATTTGATACTAGTATAAATAAAGCAGCTAAATAGTGGAAAGCCTTTTTATCTCAACTTGGTGTGTGTGTATCTGATCTACTTTGTGAATTAATATGGATAGGTGTGATTTATTCCTGTAAATTGTGTACAGAGTAAGGATTCTGCATTGTGATCCCTGTTTGCATGTGTCTCATGTGCACAAGTATTAGTGCACAACAGAATAACTTAGATCATGACAATTGCAGACAACTTATGAGACTGCTTTCCCTCTGTCATTTGTGTCCTTAAAAGCTGCTTTTTTTTCCCAATCATAGCATTGGTCATTTACCCTAATGTCTCTTTCTTTGTCTTGGTCTTTATTTTTGTTTACTTGATCATGCTCCTGTGAAGTGCTTTGGAATTTTTTATTAAGATGAAGGCACTATTTAAGTACACAAGCAAGTTTTTGACACTAAACATGGAAAACCAAGCAATGTAATAATGTGGCTTTAATAAGCCGAATTGCTTCAGTTACCTGAAAATTTCTTTGCTCCCTTTCTATGAGTAAGGCTGATCTGTTTACTGAAATGTTTTTGTGATGAGGATAATGACTTGTGGCCACTGCTGTGAAACTAGAATGGTACAGTTTGAAAAATATCAACCTTTTGTAGTTTTTTTAATCCATTACTAAAGGTGAATATTGCTGGCAATGCTGGTTCATTTCTTCCTGAACAGTACATTAATAAGATAATCAAAGTATCCATTGACAGCAGTATGATGCAAAAATTCTTTTTGGCCTGCATCATATTTTGTACCAGATATTGAGCAATTAAACTGTTTACAGTGCAGAAAGCACTGAAACTGTTTACTATGCAGCATAAGTGTGACTGAAATGTAGTTGAGGTGATATTCTGAGTGTATTTAGGTATACTTTAAAAGTTTTAAATTAAGTTCAATATTGTTTTGATAGTATGTTCAACTTGAATGATTTCTACCTCCTAGCAAGTATTAGTGTTCTATATGTAAATTGCCAATTATGTTGAAAGTTCAAAATATTTTGAAGATTTGCAGTGTTTTATTATGTATGTTGCTCAGATCAGTGATTTTAAAGACAACCGCCAGTTTTGTATGCTTTTAAAATTGGATTTAATTATTTATAATTATTCTTAGCACCATAATGCCACTCAGCTTTAATGGAAGGGACTGAAGAAAGGAAATGTTTAATAGGCAACACTTCAATCAATTGCTTTGTTTCTATAGGGTTTGAATCTATAACATTGTTAGTAAAGGGGAATCGTGCTTCTAGAATAATGAAGGAAGTAGGATTGCATGAAAGATGTCACATATTGGGAAAACATTTGGATTTTATACTGTTTGTTTCACTGATTTAGATCATTCTTCAAATAAGAAGGAGTCTTTTTTTTTGTCCATTCAAAGTTTGCTGATGTGGCTATCATCATTTGATGTGAGTGTTTTTCTTTTTGGCTTTGTTGTACAAAATTTGAAGTGCAATCGCATGTCTGACGGCCAGGAGGTTGGCCGATGTTAACAGAAATACAGAATGTGCTACAGATGTTTGCATTAAAAGCAGGAATTTGCAGGAGAATCTCAGCAGATTAGACAACATTTGTGGAGACAGGAACAGAGTTAACTTTTAGGGTTGAATATGAAGAATGGGAGTCGTATTTCTGACTGATACTGACAAGATGAATGCCTGCTTAACGTCCTCAATTGGCCCACTGACAGGCGAGCTGCCCGATACCAGCCATCCTGTCACTGATAGGACTGAGTTGGGGATAGAAATGGGAATGTCGACAGTGAGCCAGCTGTCGGCTGTGTTTTGCTTGCATCTCCCTCAACTTTCAGACCCACTTATGGGAAGCATAAAATCCAGTCTATTGTGTGCAATTGGACTTTGAGTTAAATGCCAGGTATTGACTGTCAAAAGTTTTTTTTTGTCAGCCTAGTTTCCTTCAACTTTTCTGAAATGTGACAGATTCTAATTTGTCTCAGAGCAACATCCAGTTGTTTAATTTGGAAGTTGGGCTTTTCAAAGCACATTCTGCTTTCTGAGAAAATGCATAAATTTAACTTTTCAAACAATAAAATATGGTATTGTGCAATCTCTTTATACACTGGAAAACCACAATGACTCTCTGTGGAATAAAATAGATGCAGACAATGGGCTAATTTAAATTTGGAGTAGTTTGAAACTTCTCTATGATTGTTGGAGTTTCACAAATTAATGGGTTGAGCTAGACTTTGGTCTAAAATTAAGACATATACCCTGTAATCATATTTTTGGTGAATTGATAAATGTCACAATTAAATAAATTGCACATCTGTTCTCTAATGCAATTTGACATAAAGTTAATAGATGGAAAAAAAACAGATGACTTGGTGATGGTGGGGGGGGGGTGAAAAATTCTGTTGTGTGTAAACAGTATTTCTGAATATTAAAAAACACAAAGCTGAAGGCTAGGGCGATTGTGGTGCAGTGGTATTGTCCCTACTTCTGAACCAGGAGGCCCAGGTTTACGACCCACCTGGTCCAGAGATGTATAACATATAATTAGGTTGATTAGATAATATCTTAAGTTGAAGTCTTTCAGCATTTGCCAAGACATTACAATTCTAGAGGGTGATTGAAGGAAGGAAAAGCTTGCATTCATATAGCAGCTTTCACAACTCTCGAATGCTCTCAAAACATTTTGCAGTCTTTGAAGTACTTTAGATTTTATAATTTACTGTTGTGACGCAGGAATGTAAATGTTATCTTTGAATTCCTGGTGTCCTAGCCTTCAATCAACATCAAAAAACGATATCTGGTCATTGTTCCAGTATAAGCAGTTGAATCAAATCTCCACAGTTGCTGACCATATTGTATGGATACTGAAAATGTGTTGCTGGAAAAGCGCAGCAGGTCAGGCAGCATCCAAGGAGCAGGAGAATCGATGTTTTGGGCATGAGCCCTTCTTCAGGAATCTGAGGACTCATGCCCGAAATGTCGATTCTCCTGCTCCTTGGATGCTGCCTGACCTGCTGCACTTCTCCAGCAACACATTTTCAGCTCTGATCTCCAGCATCTGCAGTCCTCACTTTCTCCTAGAATATTGTATGGATATACCACTTACAACTCTGTATAAGCTATTGCCATCTCTTCCTTAAGCATAGAAAGCTACAGGTCCTGCTTGCTCCAGTATGATAGGGGAATACTACTTTCTGCTCCAACTCAGAGTTTCTGTTGTTAATTGTCCCAATCTGGGGAGTAACAACTGTATCATAATGCTGCAATATCCTTTCATTATAATTCAAGACTTGAGGCTAAGCCTGTTAAATTTCAGAAGAATTCTTCAGTGCAATTGCCATGATACAAGTCCTAGGAGTCGCAACCTAATTTTTATGTATTAACTATGCTTTTCCCCTGTGGTGGCGAAAGGAAAAAAAAAATCAGTACTTAACCACCAGGAGAAATATCCATTGTCTGCATATAATTGGAAATGGAAATAATCATAGGGCAATTATTTCCCTATAATTATTTCCAGGGCAATTGTGTTGCAGAAATTATTGTTTTATTGTCAACAGGTTAATATCGGTTTAACAGAACCGAGCTCACAGTTTGTGCACTAAGTCTAATTTGCATTCACTTCCCTTCAGTTCTGTCCCCAAAGTTTGGGGACTTCTTTTAATCAGCTAATTCCTGTTAGCCACGTAGGGGTGATGCAGCGATAGGTCATTTTTCAGCATTAATAGTGTTAAACTTTATAAATTGGTGCAAGTGTCTCATGGCAGTGGATGCAGAGTATTTGCAAAGCTCTCAAGTCCATCTTTCAAAGGAAGGGACATTGACCAAGCTACCTTCATAGCCGAGTTAGTTATAAGAGGAGATCTGATGTCGGCAGATTCAAATATATAAGGGATCTGTTAATTTACTTCTCACGTGCCATAAGCTTGGAGAAAACTGTGGAACAGAGTATAACTTTGATGCTAAGGTGACAACATTACAAGTTAATCTCAGCATGTGAGTGAAATAAAGCTGCAAGTTCTCACTAAATTATAAATCCCTGTTTTGCTGAGGAATTACTTAATTCGGGAGCTCATCAAGTCTGCTTAAACTAGTTTCATATAGGAACCTTTATCGTTTACACAGGATCACAGAATTGTTTCACACAGAGGAGCTCACTTGGCCTGTTGCATCTGCACTGCCTCACAGTGCAATGCACCCCATCGTCTGCCTTTGACAATGGAAATTCTTCCTTTTCAGACCTAATCATTGAACACTATGAATTTGCCTCCTTTGCATTGAATTTGATTCATGGCAGTGAAAAGACTGTGCTGTAGTTCTGTGTCAGTTCTTTGTTGAAAAGCTTCAAATGCTCTTTGTCATATTCATTACATTTTTGAAGTAATTTATAGCACAAGAAGCATCTTGGAATAAAAACAAAGTTGGTAGAAAAGCTCAGCAGGATTGGCAGCATCTGTGAAGAGAAATCAGAGTTAACTTTTCGGGTCCAGTGATCCTTCTTCTGAACTCATGATTTGGAGATGCCGGTGTTGGACTGGGGTGTGTACAAAGTTAAAAATCACACAACATCAGGTTATAGTCCAACAGGTTTAATTGGAAGCACACTAGCTTTCGGAGCGACGCTCCTTCATCAGGTGATAGTGGAGGGCTCGATCGTACCACAGAATTTATAGCAAAAATTCACACTGTAAATTTTTGGTATAAATTCTGTGTTACGATCGAGCCCTCCACTATCACCTGACGAAGGAGTGTCACTCCGAAAGCTAGTGTGCTTCCAATTAAACCTGTTGGACTATAAACTGGTGTTGTGTGATTTTTAACCTTCTTCTGAACTCAGCATCATGAAATCTCTGCTAACCTTAATAAATTTGTTGTATGATGTACCGATTCCCATAGAGACCAATAAGTTAGAGTTCAAATTCTGTGTGGCCAACTTAAATATCTCACTGCAAAATTTCAGATTTTAAGACATTTATGGTCTCAAACCAATTTAAGATCAGCACAGACCAATGTATTTTACTTAATAGGCAATTAATGCAGTAAACTACAGAAAATATATTACTCCCTTAACTTTCTAGCATGATTGAAAATTCCACGCTGCATTTAAATATTATACACCCTGTGCAGTCCTGAAAGGAACCAGATGAAAATTGCTCTCCAGGCTTGCTTCTCCCTTTTTATTTGCTGAGTTACAGTACATACTGAAGGCCATTTTCTTCAGTCTTCTGAGAATCATAAAATCAATTTCCAGCAGTGAGTTCTGCTCCAGCAATTCCTTCTCCCAGTCTCACCAGGGACAAATCTCACATTATTCTTAAATATCCACAGGTCCGTCTCTTCAACTACCAAATGTTCTCCCACCTGCATTTGGCTGATCTTTAGCAAAAATAGTTTGTTCCATTGCGCACGAGTTCTTTCCCTCTGTCGTTTTGTCTCTGTCTCTGTCCAAGGTATGTGAGTCAGTAAATTTGATAATATAAGGTCTCCCAATAATAAATCCAGCTCCCCCTTTCTTTGTGTCCAGGTATAAGAGCCAACATTTGGGTTTGAGATCTTGTGCTTGTCTCCACTACTCCATTTCATCTTGAATTAATGGGGATGGTTTAATACACAACCATCTTATAAAATCTTGTACTTGTAACAGTCTGTTCTGTTCTTGTTTACAAAGATATCAACAAAGTTTGGCTGGTTGTCAATCTCTGATGTGTAGTTTTGTGAAAATTTAGAGACGAAACTTTAAGAGGAAACACGATTTTATTAGCTGTTCTGGATACAACTGTTTCTGAACTTCATATTACACTACCACTAGCAATGGACATTAGCTGAGTTACTCAACTTTTGTGAGGATTTGACTTCTCTATCTTGTACACTCAGAATAATCCCTTATTATTATGCTGTACATGTTGCATTTGGTATTTCAGTATGGTGTGAAATTGCATTAATAATATCTGGATAACCTGAAATTTTGCCGCATAGAAGATATCAGCTTTTCCTGCCAGCATAATAGAAAATCCAACAGAATGAAGCCCATTGTAAATTGAAGTTCTGGACTGATAACTCCAGGTTAGCTGAAAATGGTGACGGAAGTCACAATCACTTATTGCTTCCACCACACTGTTTTTCAAACAGACTACTACTATCAAGGCATCGAGAGTGTGGAGGAGAGGTTGATTTGAATGTTTGGAATAAAGCCTCAGCATTATTCAAAGTCAATTTAATTGCCAAGAAAGGAGAATTAGTACATGAACAAATGAATGTCAATAAGTTGAATGGATTTTCCTTATCCATGAAGTTTGATATGTCCTTTCATCTCAGTTAAAGGCAAATCAAAGTTTTATTCCTTTGTTTACTTCTTGTAACTGAAGAGAAATGTCCAGTTTTTCTTTCTCTAGTGAAATAGGAATAACTCAACTGCTACTTTTTTATGGAAAGTGTTGTCCTTGTGTGCAATAAGCATTAATGGTCTCTTTGTAATAAGTTGTGAACAGTGTGTCCTTTTGTTCAGTCACTAAGATAATATCCTTACAATGTGAGGCTCATTTTATTGGGAGAGAAAATTAATTTAAATTTACTCACAGCAATAAGAATTCCCATAAATATCACTCTTCAGCTATTTTCTAGTGGTTAGCATTGATTAAGATAGTAAACAGTTATTTTGTGCTACTGAACGATGTTCTAGGAAATTTGATATTCACCATAAAAAGAGGTATTGCATTTTAGTGAGAAAAATAATGATTTCACATATTACTTTAGGAAATAATATCAATGTGGTTGAGGAAAAAAGTGATCTGTTTTCAGATACACAAGTCACTGATAATTACAATACAGACTCATAAGGCCAGACCAAAAGCAAATCCCAAACTGGAATAGTGCTTTCAAAACATTTTGCCCTGTGATTTCATTTTAATGCTTCACTTCATGTGATCCCAAAGTGAAAATTGTGGGATTGGGGTGGGGAGTTGTTGACCAGATGTATGAAGTATTATGTAAGGACAAGATTGAGTTTGTGGTGGGATGTTGTATATATTAAAATAAACAAGCTCCAATTTAGAAGGCCTGGAGAAGTTTTAAGCTTGAGGGAAATTTCCACAGGCTAGAGTTGATTTTAATCTGCTTTGGAGTTTGAGCAGTCATCGTCGAAAAGTGTGATGCTAGAAAAGCACAGCTGATCAGGCAGCATCCGAAGAGCAGGAGCGTCAACGTTTCAAGCATAAGTCTTCATTTGTTCCTGCTGAAGAGCTTACGTTCAAGACGTTGACTCTCCTGCTCCTCAGATACTGCCTGACTGGCTGTGCTTTTGCAGCACCACACTTTCTGACTCTGATCTCCAGCATTTGCAGTTCTCACTTTCTCCTTGGAGTTTAAGCAATCCTGTGAAGTCCCTCGATGAAGATGCTTGTACAGGCCAGTGCTCCAGTGCAGAAAAGGATATAATGAAATTTGGAATGGAAAGTTAGTGATAGTCTTAGACCTGAGTAATTGAGATTAAACACCGAAGAGGTTACTTAAAATTAAGTGTGTTTAAGCTCAGGTATATATTCTCTCCAGAAAGAAACTATCTACAGTTCCATTCTGTATACCAAAATCACAAGTGACATAAACCTACTGAAATGTTAGGTGCAGCGACTCTGATGTGTGTACTGTACAAGTGGCATTTTTGGGTATCATACCAGGTGTTTTTTTTTGGGTACTGTATCAGGGGTGTTTTTGGTTACCATACACACTCCAAAGTATGATCTATTTTGTTAAGTTTCAGACTGGGATTTGACTTGTCAAGTAACAACATCATCCGGAATCACAACAATTAGTGCTTTGGTAGCTATCATGTGTAAGATCATCAAGTCATCTCTCAGACAGTAACTGTTGCAGAATATCAGTCTGCAAGGAAGGAAGATAAGGGGTGACCATTCAAAAGATAGAAATACATAATTTTATGCATGTTTTTAAACCGTAGTTACCTTTTTCATGATGCAAATGTACGAATTTTCATGTGTTTTCATCTTGCAGAGTGTGAACTAATATAAAAATACAGAGAAGTACACATTTCCAATGTCATATAACTCATTCGTCTTTAGAAGTAATTCATCAAAAAAGTTCAAATGTAGGAAATCAAATGGCTAGCAGCAACAATATAATAGCTAAACATGGTAGTAAAGAACCATAATGCTTTTTTTAAGTCTAAATCATCACAAACCTCTCGTCATTCAGGATGTAATTTGAACCAATTGACTTTAACCATGTATAATGCATTAAAGCATCTGTTCCATTTTTTCAACTCCATTAACTTGGTTTGTCATTGCATATGACTTTTGCAGATGTTCAGTGACATAGATTGTACATACTGGAGATGTGAAAGTAATTTAATATTTGGACTGTAACCACTGTAGAAAAATGCAAAAAAAAATTAGCCTTCTGCCCTTCCCTTTCCATCTGTTCTGTATTTTTCGGTTTAATTTGGTTCAATTTTTAAAAAGCATTTCTGGAGACAATGAGCAGAATATGGTATTTATTGAGGGGGGAAAGTAATCAAGGGGCTCACATGGAATATCATTTGAATGGTGTGATTATCTTAATTATTCCTTTTCAGTCATGAAAATTGTCCCATTGTATCTAGAAAATATGCTCCTGAGTATCTCACTAAAGAAATGAAATTGTGACAACGTTATGAGATTATAAAAAATTTCAATCTGCACACAGCTCTGGGACAGAGTTCTGTTTATTGCTAAGTGATCTTCAGGGCTAAGAATTCCTAGTTTGAGCTCTTGATGTATTTGCCACATCACTGTAATATGTGCAGGATTTATGTGTAATGTGTGAAAAGAAATAAAATTCTTCCTTTGTCCTTAAACAAATATTACCCATCAGCAATCCAACTGCCCAAACGTAAATTCTGGAATGCTAGAGATGCAATTGATATTTCTGGGAAGAATTTGCATCTTGTATATTTGACATACATTCAATGTAAAATTTGTGTCCAGTTTAGTTTCCATACTGAAATTTTATTCTGACTGTGTAGAATTATGTGGAATGTCACAGAGGTCTCCAGCACAAAAAAAGGGCCCTTTTTAGCACATGGCCCAAAGTCTTGTGTATTTGTGATTCCAAAGTATACATCTAACCACTTGCTGGATGTTAAGAAGAGTTTTGCTATTACCACCTTTTACAGGCAGTGAGTTGTCAGATTCCAACTTCACTCTGGCTGGGAAAAAAAAATCCACATCCCCTCTAAACGTCATGCCGCTTATCGTAAGTCTACGACCCATGGTTATTGATCCCTCCATCAAAGTTCCTTTTTCTCTGTGCTAATAACACCCATCGTAATTTTTTACATCTCAATCACGTCCCCCTCAGTCTCGTTTGTTACAAGGAAAATAACCACAGCCAACTCAATCTCACTTCACAAGGAAAACTTTCCAGCCCAGGCAACATCCTCGTACATATCCTCTGTACCCTCTCCAGCAGTATCACATCCCTCCTTTCATGTGGATTTCAGAACTGCATATAATACTCTAGCTGTGGCCTAACCAATATTTTATACAATTCCAATATAACCTCTGAGCCTTGTCTAACAAAGGCAAGTGTTTACCTGCCCTCCTACCTGATGAGCCACTAGATGTGCAGAGTCTGTCTGATTCTTGGTGCTTCCCAGAGTCCTACCTTTCATCATGTATTGTTTATTATACCAGAGTGTATCATCTAGCAATTGTCCAGATTGAATTCCATTTACCACTGATCAACCCATCTGACCAGCCTGTCTATATTCTTCTGTAATCTAAGGCTATCCTTCTCACAATTTACCATCCTACGAGTTTTCACATAATCTGCAAATGTCTTGATCAACTCTCTTCCATTCAAGTCTAAATTGATTATACCTACCACAAACAGCAAAGACCCTAACACCAATCCCACAGCGCCCATTGGCCAGTGGCTTCCAGTCATAAAAGCTTCCTTGACCATCACTATCTGCTTCCTGCCATTCAGCCAATTCTGGATCCAGTTAGCCAAATTTCCTTGGATCCCATGGGGGTCTTACTTTCACAGGACCTTATCAAAATCTTACTGAAGTCCAAGTAGACTACATCAAATGCAGTGCCCTCATCTACATGCCTGGTCACCTTTTCAAAAACTTCAATCAAGTTGTTCAGTCATCACCTCCCTTAACAAAACCATGTTGACTGATTAACCCTGCTTCTCCAAATTCAGATAAATTCTGTCCTTCTGAATCCGTCCAATACCACTGAGTTAGACTGACTGGCCTGGAATTTCTTGCTTTATCTTTCTTGAAAGTGTTCTTCCCTTATGCAGTTTTTCTGTATAAATCCTTTTGTTGAAATTACGACAAGAGAGCAGTTAATGTTAAACTATTATGGCTTTTTTCCCTCTGCAGCTACAGATTCCCTAGACTATATTTCCTTCCAGCATCAGTAACAGAAGTTGGGACTAGTATTATGTCCTAAACACACTGGTCTCCACCCCTCATGCATAGACACACAGCACATGGAGAAGCAGGCACTCATTGTGAATTTTCACTGAGGAGCCCAAAGTTATACATGTGACAAAGACACTTTAATTTTAGCGAGTTTTGAGAAGATTTGGAGCTCAGGTTGAGGTTCTGGATGTAGGTTTGTTTGCTGAACCTTCCAGCTCAGTGAGCAAACCTATATCCACAACACTTTAATTTTACTGGAGGACTTAAATTTTGAAGGCTTGTGGAAAAATGAATTTATTTCATGTTTTGAGTACATACTTGGAGTGGTTTGTTTTAAAGATGTCATTGAAAGTTCACTATGGACATTAATTTTTTTTAAAGCCTCTAGAAATTATGTGATGGTGCTAACTGCTTGCTTTGATGTAGACCCTGCTGGGGCTGTTTGAATCTACGACTAACTCCGAGAAGTTTCTTGTTTACATCTGGTTTATTTGAAGGCAAGCTAGAAAAAAAACGCACCTGGAGAAAGTTTGCTCTGAACAAGCTAAGCAGCTGATTGCTCTCATTTGTGACACAAAAACCCTCAACATCAATTCAAAAAGTAATATATTTGTCCTTCGTGATTGAAAGAACACCTCAAGATTGTGTACCCTCTGCAAGACTTCAGCGATAACCCTGCATAATTACTGACTTGTCCACATGGGGATTTGTGCGCATGTGCATGCGTATGTGTTGACACTGCTACCTCAGTGTAAGGGACCCAGGTTCCATTCCCACTTTCAATACTGGTCTGTGTGGAGCTTGTACATTCTCCCCATGTCTATAATGGTTTACTGTAGCTGCTGCTGTTTCCTTCCACAGTCCAGATATCGGGCTGTTTTCCCTGGAGCGTCAGAGACTGAGGGGTGACCTTATAGAGGTTTACAAAATTATGAGGGGCATGGATAGGGTAAATAGGCAAAGTCTTTTCCCTGGGGTGGTGGAGTCCAGAACTAGATGGCATAGGTTTAGGGTGAGAGGGGAAAGCTATAAAAGAGACCTAAGGGGCAACTTTTTTATGCAGAGGGTGGTACGTGAATGGAATGAGCTGCCAGAAGAAGTGGTGGAGGCTGGTACAATTGCAACATTTAAGAGGTATTTGGATGGGTATATGAATAGGAAGGGTTTGGTGGGATATGGGCTGGGTGCTGGCAGGTGGGACTAGATTGGGTTGGGATATCTGGTCGGCATGGACGAGTTGGACCGAAGGGTCTGTTTCCATGCTGTACATCTCTATGACTCTATGTGCCAGTTAGGTGGATTGGCTATGCTAAATTGTCCATAGTGACTAGGGATGTGCAGGCAAGGTAGATTAGCCATGGTAAATGCAGGGTAATGGGGATTATGTCAGTGCTGTTCGGAAGGTTAACGCAACCTTGATGGGCTGAATCACCCCTTTCTGAGCTGTGTGAATTCTATGATTCTATATACTTCAATATAACTGGCTATGGATGTTAATTATTGAAATGAGTTCTATTTTAATGATAAACCTCTAAAAGAAACCTGATTGATGCATCTTGCAGTTTGAAACCTCATAATATAAAGCACAGCTTGTTCTGCTATAATGTGCATTTTATTAACATGAATTCACTGTGACATGATTGAAGAATTGGGGACACTGTTTCTAAAGCGCAAACTTTTAAAATGTGTTTTGGCTGTAACACAATTACATCGCCAACACTTAAGCACTGTTTCTAAAGTGCGATTTTTTTCTGTAATGCAGGGTTGCATAAGAATGCAACCATCACATTACAGGACAACTACCTGTATTTAATTGGTCATTTTGGTCACTGGAGAGGTATTTGTCTTTTATGTTCTGATTCATGGAGTAATGAGACTTGTGTGATTACATACTTCCAGCCTCGGTCATAACAGTTGGCATGATAACAAGTTTATTGTTCAGTCAAGCATAGCAAATGTGTCCTGAATGCTCGGGGGCCACTAGGAGTCCTTGCAGCTTTATGGGAGCAGCAGGTTACAATGGCAACTAAGCAATGACGAGGACAAAACAATAAGGCACTCCAACCTGTCACCAGCTCTACTTAACCAAACATTGCTCTTGCAGCCTGTCTGCTGCTGAAGGATTGAAGATAATAGTTCTTCTTTACATGCAGTTACATATTTATGGTTTCCTGGAGTACTGCTCCCAACAATTCCAGTCACCCTCCTTTAACTGCAGTTAACTAAGCTCCTGTTGAGTCTATTGGGATCAGGTAATCTTGTCAGCCATGAAACCACCTCCACTAAAATAGTAATCACTGTGAATAACATTGGAAAAGTTTGATGCTCATATTTTTAGGTTCTTCTACTTCTAATTTTTTCCCCTGATGGCATATGAAAATCATTCTAATGGGCGACAGATTTCTTAAAGGAACAGTCTCTGCCTTGGATCTGCATTCTAACTTTAACACCATGTTAAGTGAAATCTATCACGAATGTGAACCTTAGTAAACATTTATTTTCCCTTTTCTTAGTTACCCATGGTAATGTATATTGGAATGTCCCTGTACAGTCTTGGTAATGGTTAAGTAACTCAATACAGGCTGGGATAGAATTTTGGATTGTTCAAGTCTTGTAAGATTCAGCATCACACCATATTCCTTGTTCTACACAGTTCATAATTCCTCTTTTAAGAAGAAGCACAGTAAATCATTGTTTTGTTGGATATATTCAGCATAATGTCTCATCCCCTGATGTTCTAACATGCCTGTAGAATATTGATTTGTTGTTGGTGATATTCCTGTTTGAGGTAACTTGTAAACTTTGATATTCCTTTTATAGTTGCGTCATATGGATAATCTGTTTGGTATGTGCAGTGTAAAGCAATGGACAAGACCTGCTTAGCTGCTGGCAAGCCCTTAATGATTTAATTCTGTTTATACTTCCACAGCAAAGAGGGCAATATAACAAAAATGCTTGATCTTGCTCTATACTGCTGTCTGGGATTATGAAATTGCATGCTGTTATAAATAAAAGCTGACTGAAATAAGTTACAGATATCCAAAGAAATTTGTAGAAAATAGCTCATGGGTTTTCCAGTTTCTTCTTAGTTAACAGATGTTTTGACAATGGAGTCATTAACTAACCATAACAAATAATGATTGGTCAATTAGTCTACAAAAGGCTCATGAATCACTTGGAAAAGTCCCAGTGATGGAGAGCTTCAGAAACCATTGATCCAAAATCATCCTTTTTCTCTCAAATATAATACAGATACTCTAACAGGTCTCTTAGTATGTACTATGTCTCAAAATGGACTTCTGAAAGCAGTCCATCTAAGTTGCACCATCTGACAGATGTTGCTCTTGATTAATTGATTACTCTGTTTGGATTTTGAAGACTTCTTAAAAATTCATTCATTGGATTTTGCTGTTAAGATCAATTATGGACAGACAATAAATTTTGGTCTTAAGTGGTGAGCTGCCTTCTTGAATGTGACCGAGATCCTTTCTAAGCCTTTACAGAAGGATTTCACAAATCAAAACATGTTACTGTGCTCTGTTCTGAAGAAGAGTCATATCAGCCTTGAAAGATTAGCTCTGTTTCTCTCTCCACTGATTCTGCCAGACCTGCTGAAACAGGCAGCACATAGTGTGCTTTTTTTTTCAGATTTCCAGCATTGGTGGAATTTGGCTTTTATATTGCAGGGCTAGACTGGGTATAGGAAACACATTTCCTTTGTTAATGGAGAATAGGTCAACATGCTTCGAGCTATAATTTTTGATCTTTTTTTAAAATTCTGAGGTGTCAATGAAAGAGGTAAATAGTGTTTACAACATTAATTGTTCTAATTGGTTTATTTAACAATTGATTATTGAAATGTAACATTGTATGCCTATGCTTCATGCAGTTCAAATATTGTAACACTGCTTGACCCATTATGTATGATTTTGTTTAGACAAAGAGGAATTGGAAGCAGTTTGTGGAGCTTAAACATAGGTATAGACTGATTGGACATTCTAAATAGTACTTCTGATCTAAAAGTTGTATTGCATTATGTATTTAAGCAAATAAGCAATCATCTCTTCAGTAAGATTTAATTAACAACCTTGTTTCATTAAGGGTAAATAGAGGAACATCAGTTTGCAGCCTGTCAAATAAATTAAATGGTTGTTTTGAACACAGGAGCCAATTAAATCAATTAAACTTGCATCTGTTTCAGGAAGGGTTTGTTTAGATTTGAATAACTGTAGATCATCTTAGACGATGCTGTCATCACAAATTATAATTTTGCCATAGGAACAGTATGTTTTAGTGAGATATGAGATATTGAAACAATAATTTTCCTAAAGATGATTTCTGGTTTTGAGTGTCTCCTTTTATAGTTAGGAGAGGCTGATTATGAAAATTATATGTCATAAATAAGAGTGTCTTCTATCTAATACGATATCCACCTACTATTTTGTTATTTTCTATCATTTTAGAATGCAACAGTCAGCTTTGGCCACTTTTCTTTGTAGTAAAATTGCCAACTGGTAAAATGGTGCAATTAAAGTGAAGTGCTCTGGAGTGGAATGCTGGTAGCATTGAAAAAAAGCCTTGTTTTGACTAGAGTTGACAGACCATGAAGATTTCAGTGTCCCGCAGTCATATGAGATGTTCAAGGTTACAGTGTGAAGTAAGTGCTATTGTTATTGAAACAAAGTTCACAACCTGAATTTGATTTTCCTTTTATTGAGGGTGCAGGTCCTAAATTTAGTGATGTCCAACCCAATTCCTCTCCTAAACAAGACCCCTAGAGAAATCAGCATTACTTTGTGCCATTCTATCTTTAGTATAGTCTCGACCAGTCCCTATCGGTGTCTTTGTGACTAACTAAACTGCATTGGTGCACTATTAGCTCACATATCAGGGCGACTTTCATTCCGTAGATGTGTAGAGATGGAGGGGTGTTTTTTTTTTTGGCTTGGCATTCCAATCTCGGAAGAAAGTGCCTACAGAAGCAGGCTTTTCAGTCCTCAGGGACTGCTGAGCTTCAAGGTAGTTTATTCTAATAAGCTGCTTTTAAGCAGTGATAATATACTCCAAGTTACAATCAAAAAATATTAAGGGCCCCCCGCCCTCATATTCCTGATGCTTCATTCATGCAATTCCTTCATTTATCCTCAATGGCTTCTCATATTCTTGATGCCCCTTATGCATATCCATCCACCCTTACTTAGCTCTGATGCATTTATTGTCAAAAAATGATATGTGTCCATTCACCTGGTAGTTTCCCTGTGTAGAATGAATGGATCCTGTAACAAGTACTAAAGCAGGAAAAGTAAGCATGTGACATATACTTATATGTGTAAATAAATATTGTACAGTTGTCAAAATAGATGCAAGAGAAAGCTGACAGTTGGGCAATAGCTGTTTTGACTGAATATTAGATCCCTGAACTCTCAGCTCAGCATTGTTTGGTCATTTTTTTGGAGATTCCTATCCCCAATTTGGAGCCAACCAGGTTGGGACTAAAGGGTGCAGACTGGAAATCAGCACCAGGCTGCACTCTTTTCCTACTGTGATGTATGTTGGAAAGCTGGAAATGGAGTCAGGAATCCTGGAAAAATGGCTACCCACCAACCAAAACAGTCTCCCTGATTCTGTCAAAATCTGGCCCATAGTGAAGCAAGACTACATTCGTTTAAGTCACTATCAATCGTGTCAGGAAGTGACTATAATTCTGATAATCTGGCATCAAATGTAAAGAGAGAGAGAGGGAGTTAATGTTTTGAATCTGGTATGACCTTTCTTACTTTAAAATCAGCTGTAACTGAAATGTGACTTTTAGCTGTAGTCTAGTAAGTTGATTGAAGGAATAGCTAACTAAGTAGGATGTGGCACATGATACTTGTGATACCTGGGACCTTGAACATTTTGTCTATATTGTGCAGTTCAAAATTCGGTAAAGAGGATTCTGCTTGGGTGCATTACTAGCAATCCTATTTAAGTTTGGGGAAGAAGTAATGTAGAATGTCTGACATTACATCCATCTGCCCCCATACCCCACCCAACCCCAGGTACAATGCTAAAACTTCTGACCATGAGCTCAGGAATAGACTGTGGAAAATGCATTAAGCTAGAGCTCCACTCAAGAACCACACAAGAACGAAAAAAAAAGACTGTAAAATGTAACAGGAGAGTTGACGTTTCGAGCATAAGCTCTTCATCAGGAATTGGTGCGGGAGGGGTGGGTGGTGGTGTAAGAGGGCTGAGAGAGAAATGGAAGGGGTGTGGTGTTGCAAAGGGACTGAAAGATAAATGGGCAGATGGGGGTGGTGCAAGGGAGCTGAGAGATAAACGGGAGGGAGGTGGGGCTTGGGGGGCAGGGAGCTGGGAATGTGATAGGTAGATGAAGGTGGGGGGGTGATGGTGATAAGTTGGAGCGGATGGGCGGGAAGGGAGATGGATAGGTAGGACAATTCGAGAGGGCGGTGTCAAGTTAGAGGATTGGATCTGTGATAAGGTGGGGGGAGAGGAGATCAGGAACCAGGTGAAATCAACATTGATTCCGTGTGGTTGGAGGGTCCCAAGGCATTTTCCTCTAGGCATCAAGTGGCTAGAGTTTGGCAGTGGAAGATGCCAAGGACTTGCATGTCCTTGGCGTAGTGGGAGGGGGAGTTGAAGTGTTGGATAGGGTAACCACAATGAGAGGGTGGAACTTTGCCACCGTTAGGACTGTGCAGTCATTACTCTTACTTATACTATGATGGACAGATACATCTCCGGCAGGCAGATTGATGAGAGTGCGGTCAAATGTTTTTATCCTCCCTGGTGGCTTCCTCACCACTTGCCATAGACCCATTCCAGCCACTGTATCCCAGTAATGGGCATTTGAAGTATCCCACCCAGAAAATCTTGTCTAATGAGGACAGGGTCCCTCAAATGCCAGCTCTTGAATCTGCTACTCGTGCTCAAGAGTTTATGGGAAAACAAAAAAAACTCTAGAAACCTCCTTGGATCTTGGTCCTTAGTTTGTCACTGAGACCTACTTAGATAGCTGATTAAAACTAGAAATGTTCTAATACTCTGCTGGTTTTTGGTTACAGTGGATCATATGAAACATTTTGCCAAGCTGGGTTCTGACTGTCAGAAAGGTGTGGTGCTAAAATAAATTAATCTCATAAAGAATGCGTAGTATGAGGCTGAGTATTCCTAATTGGCAATATTAAATAACAGTTGAGAACAAGTATAGGTCTGAAACGGGGAAGGAAACTTTCTCAATCTTTGTAGACCGCAGAGGATGTTCTGACAGAAGAGACAATGGGGGCTGGATGATGAGGTGAAAGGTCGTTGGAATTTATATGAACTTCTAGTGGATCGGCGTTTCAATGCTGTTTTACTTTGATTAATCATTTTTAAAGTGTGACCCCTCCAAGTATTCAACAAGCCACAGTAAAATTACATTTATGAAGTTATCCATGCCTCATTCTTTTCCCAAATGCCCATCGTCTGATATTTAAAGGATTTTGAATTCTATCTTTATTTGAATAATTGAATTGATCTTACTCCGGTTCAGCAAATCTTTTCATTCACCTGCCAGATCAGAATTCACTAAAATATTTCAAGGCCTTTTCATGTTACTGGAAATTATATTCCCCAGAGGGTTATCCTAAGACATTTTAAAATGGTTCTAAATGTATTGATATTTAGAAGTCAGCATTTACGTGTCAGGAGCCACCCAGGAAGTACATTTTTTCATCTTGCAGTGACTCTCCAAAGATTAGTAGCTCAACCTCTGCACATTCAAGAATTTTTCTCAGCGTGTCGAGGGCCAGCTGCAGCCTGAACAGCGGATTCTTGGCTATTACATCTGGTTTTATTTTATGTAGCCTGGTTTTATCTTGCTACCCTGAGTTGGGAACTGTAACAGCAACCAATCAACTCTTAAGAGTTTCAGGACAATATTTTAGAAAATCTTTGAATCTACACTCCAGCAGGTTAAGCATATGGAGTACAGAAGCTGCACCACTGGCAAGTAATTCAGAACAGCAAGTAATTTGGATGGCACTCCGATCTAAACAAATGGAGACCAATCCTAGCTTTTCCTTCAAATCTGAAGTCATGAATTCACTTTAGGATATGGCTCCTTTGGAGTAATTCAGTGTTGACTGTGCAGCCTTCAAGTCCACTGTTCCTGTCCAAGTGGTAGAAATGTGTGAAACTATGATGGCTTGATTTCTTTTCCTTACAAACTCATTGTAGTTTGAAAACCTCAAGCCCAGTCTGATTAAGCTCACATGACTGTACCATTAAAGTCTTTACTGCGCTGTTAGAATCTTAGAAAGTACAGCACAATAGATCATTCAATTATTCCTGAACTGAGACTAGTGGGTGGTGAGGGAACTGACTGGAAATGTACCTGCCCTTGTTCTTGCAAATCAAACTCTGGCAAGTGCACCTGTCTGTGACAGTATTGGTGAGACTGATTTTCGCAGTCCTGAGTTTTCACTGGGGACATGTCCATTGTTTTATGTTGCATCACCACCATTGCTGAATAGGATAGATTCAGAATAGATCAAAATAAATCAAGCATGACGTGGGGTGAGCTATCAGTATCAGCAAAATATATAAGGTCATGATGCACCATAACTTTTGATCTATCATTGCCATAAATCCAGGAGGGTGATGTTGGTTCACTGAGGCATGCAGCAGACCATGCTAGGATTATTCTAGAGTCAGGCTTAAGCAGTTGCATAACCAATCGATCAGATTAAAGCATTCCTGCCACATCTAATCGCAAGTGATCTGAACATTCCAGAAACTAATGGAAGGAGGAGGCTCTGTGAACATCTCCATTTGTAATAATGATAGAGACCAGCATGTGACTATAGAAGATAAAGCTAAATGCTTTCATCCAGAATTGAATTATCCATCACTGCCTTCTCTTGTGGTTGTCATCACAGAAGTCAGAATTCAGTCAATTTGATTCACTTCATGTAATAACAAGCGATGGTTGAGCACTGGATACAGCAATGGCTTTGCACCCTGTCAACATTCCAGTTATAGTGCGGAAGATGTGCTCCAAACTTTGCTGTACCTCAAGCCAAGCTGTTCCATTACATTTACAGCATTGCCATTTACCTAATAAAGAGGAAAATTTCCCAAGCATGTCCTGCCTTCAAAAAAGGAAAACTTCAATCTGAACAATTACCATTCTATCAACATTTGTTCAATCATCAGAAGAGTGATGCAAGAGATCTTTGAAACATAAAGCACACTTCACATCGTTTAGCAGATTATTGGTAACCCAGTCTGGATTTTGCAAGGATAACTCTGTTCCAGATCACTTTACAGCTTTGGTCAAGAAAGCTGAATTCCTGGAATGAGTGACTGACCTTGATATCAAGGAGTGTTAGTAATATTGAAGTTGATGGGAATTGGGGAATAATTTCATCCCAGCCACAGGGCATCACCTTCGAAATTAATGCCCTAATTGGGAAATAAATTGCGTTTTAGAAATGATGTTTCTCCATCATTGGATCAAATAGGGGAATGTTTACTGATAATCGCACACCTTGAGCACATCAACTCCTTGCTGTTTGATAATGATGCAATTTGAGTAACTCAGATAAGTGGCAAAGAATGTTGGTGCCATATTAGTGCTGGGTAATGTTTATCTCCAATAAGGAAAACAAACCACACTTACTTGTTGTTCAACAGCATTACCATAGCCTAATTTCCCATCATCAACATCTTGGGAGGTTACCATTGACTGGAAGATTAACTGGACAGCCATATAAATACTTTCCTGAAGGAACAAGTCAGATGCTGAGTATTTCGTGGTGGGTGACTGCCTTCTGACTCCTTGGAATCTTTCATAAGATACAAATCCGACATATGAGGCATAAATGAAAGCCACATCAGAGCCATGACTTGGAAGTGCCAGTATTTGACTGGGGTGAACAAAGTTAAATATCACACAACACCAGTTTATCGTCTAACAGGTTTATTTGAAATCATTAGCTTTCGGATCACCGCTCCTTCATCAGGTGGTCAGCTTACCTCCACAACCACCTGATGAAGGAACAGTGCTCCAAAAGCTAGTGCTTCCAAATGAACCTGTTGGACTATAACCTGGTGTTGTGTAACATCAGAGACAGCACGCTTGAAGCTTGATACCATCCTGAGCAAAACAATTTGGTCCTTCCACCACTGGCACAAAGTGATTGCCGTGTGTACTATCTACAAGATGCAGTGTGGTGACTTGCCCGGGGTCCTCGACAGCAGCTAGCAAGCCTTTGAATTCTGCCATCTGGGAGCACCACCAACTCCATCTCCTCCAAGTTGTCTCTGGGTCAAAACCCAGCATTTCTCTGCCTAACAAAACAATGTGAGGTAATCTTCTTCATGTGGACTTGGAACACTTCAAGGAGGCAGCTCACCACCACTTTCTGAAGAGCCATTTGCACCTTAATGATTGGTCTTTTAAAATAAAACATGGCCCTTGTGTTTGCTGTGTACATGCAAGCATGTACCTTTTTGTACCAGGTGTTTCATTTCATCCTGTTGAAATCAGGGTGACCTACATTGTAACCTTTTTGCTGTCTTTCACTTGACAAATGAATTCCTCCCAGTGCCTCCATTCCAACTAGGAGTATGTGGGAAGCAGCTCTTATGAATTACTGAGGAAGAGAAATGTGTTTCCTTAAATCAAGCAAGATTAAACAAATTGCTGTGATACGAATAGAAAGCTGTCATATGAAAACTGTTCACTACAATGTAATCTTTTCGTAACTAATTTTTTAGTGTAAGGTGTTCAGTCTACATTGTTTCACAATCATCTTATCCATCTTGTCTGTTGATGGCTTGGTTTGATTGTCTTGTAGGCTGTGGAAATAGAGAACCTCCATGTGACTATTGAAATCTTAAAGGAACGTTTCCTTCTGAAGTGCTATAATTCTTAAGAGTGCAGCTATTTCTAATTGTTTTAACTAAGCCCCTTTCCATGAGACACAAAATAGCTTAATAGTTACTTGATTCAACATTCTTAGATTTGGATCTATATGTAGTGCCCAGGAGCACAACTGCATCAAAGATAACTGTAACTCAAATTGAACATATTGGATAGTGGTCATTTAGGACAACTGATGCTAAATTTGCAAGATTCCTATGTGCCTCTGCTCAATTCAGCCAAAAAAATGTGAATTCATTCCACCACCCTTTGAAGCAGCCCAGATATATGTGATTGAGGGGGGAAATATTGGTAATATCACAAAGCAAGCAAAATTAAGCTTTGAACTGAAGTGAAAAACACTATAGTTCCAGAAGACCACAGAGCTGCCCTCTCACTAGAGAGAGATGACTTGTGGTGAATTTGACATGATGGTCACTACGTCTCACATGAGGGCTGAGTTGAGAAGGTGGTGTCTTCATGGTGACCTCAGCCAGTACAGGAACTGAACCTGTGTTGTTGGTGTTACTCTGCATCACAAACTTATATCCACTCTCTGAGTTAGCTGACCCCACATCACAATGATATTTAAGGAAAGCTGCCATTTAAAATACTTCTATACAAAGAAATCTGCAAATCTTACCATGAAAATTTCCTCTCCCTGGGAGTAACTGTGGTTGTAGCTATAATTTCTGCTATGTAGTCACAAAATTTCCAGATGATTCTGGAATATTTATCAAAATTCCCCTCTTCACAATGAGCATCACTCCGTAAAGAAAGATCAGTCTTAATTAAATTTAGATGAATTGTGTCAACTAATTAACCTTGCATCTCAGCACTTTTTAGCCCATAAAAGCAAGCATGTTATATGAATAGAATTTGGCCCTCTTTTTGTTGTGTGTTGGCATTTTGACAAGGATGGAGTTGTTGATTCTACATGATACACTTTCTTAGTACGATGGAACAGATTCTTCTTCACCCTCCTGTTTAATGGAATCCAAATGGACATAAAGGCTCACCTAGCTCACTACTCTGACTCTGTGACCCTTGGTGTCCTGCTTATGCTCTAATAATGATGGGAGATACTTTGATAGGTGAAATGTTAACCTGATATCCTCCTGACTTGGCTGATTTAAATTATACTGTTTCCTGCAAGCCAGGTTAAAATCCCCTCCTATTGCTTCATATGAGCTTCTGTTATATGTGCTTGTGAAATGATGTTCCTTGAAAATGGTACCTAGTTTTATGCTTTAATATGTTTTCTAAACTTAGCAAATTTTGTCAAATCATTTGGAAGAGTAAATCAGGGCAGGATTTATACACTTATAAGGTAAGATCCTGGGAAGTGTTGCTGAGTAAAGAGACCTTGGATTGCAGGTTCATAGTTCATTGAAAGTGGAATCGTAGATAGGATAGTGAAGAAGGCATTTGGTATGCTTTCCTTTATTGGTCAGAGTATTGAGTATAGGAGTTGGGAAGTCATGTTGCAGCTGTTCAGGACATTGGTTAGGCCACTTTTGGAAAATTACATTCAATTTTGGTCTTAGTCCTGTAGGAAGGATGCTGTGAAACTTGAAAGGGTTCAGAAAAGATTTACAAGGATATTGCTACGGTTGGAGGGTTTGAGCTATAGAAAGAGACTGAATAGGCTGGGGGTGTTTTCCCTGGAGCATTGAGGATGAGGCGTGACCTTATGGAGGTTTATAAAATCATGAGGGGCATGGATAGGTAAGTAGATAAGGTCTCTTCTCTGGGCTGGGGGAGTCCAGAACTAGAGGGCATAGGTTTAGGGTGAGAGGGGAAAGGTTTAAAAGGGACCTAAGGGTTAACCTTTTCATGCAGAGGATGGTGCTTGCATGGAATGTGTTGCCAGAGGAACTGGTGGATGCTGGTAAAATTACAACCTATATCCATCCAGATGCCTTGTAAATGAATAGGAGGGATTATGGGCCAAATGCTGTCAAATGGGACTCTATTAATTTAGGATATCTGGTTGGCTGAGTTGGAACAAAGTTTCTGTTTCCATGCTGTACATCTCTGACTCTGTGTTCATACACACAGATCAATTATGGTTATGTTGCATTCCATCATTATGACAGAGTTTTAATAAACTTCCATTCATGTAGCGGAATAAAATAGTGCTCTTGGGAAACATTCCCTTGTGCATAGCAGCTTCTTGTTTTTTTTGTGTGTTTCCAAACAACATTTGTTAATTGTAGCATCTGCACTGTACTTTGAACAGCCCTCATGTCCGTTAGTAAAATATTGATTAATATAGTGTTAAAATTATAACAACATTGTGGTTGCTGATACCTTCTAAATTATTAAATGGAAGTAATGCTTGAGAAATTTTAAAAATCCCCTCATGGAAACATCAACATCTGTAGAAAAAGGTAGAATTACAAAGTTGCAGCTAATATATAAATTATGCAAAATTACATGCGCTGCTGGAGGTAGAAGTCCAGTTTTGACCTGCCCAACCTTGGCTATCTGCCAGCAGGGGGAGGTTCAATGCATCTACATTTGCTACTTGGCTTCCTGGATGGTGATCCAACTTATAATTATATGCACTTAGTGTTAGAGTCCATCTTTGAATTTGGCCTGAAGTTATGGATTGCACTGTCTTTTCCCCTTTAATTATACCAGCAGGGGTTTGTGATCTGTTATAATTACAAATTAACCTCTGTAAAGGTATTGGTGGAACTTCCTGACTCTAAATCTGACCTGGATTAGTGGTGCTGGAAGAGCACAGCAGTTCAGGCAGCATCCAACGAGCAGCGAAATCAATGTTTCGGGCAAAAGCCCTTCATCAGGAATAAAGGCAGTAAGCCTGAAGCATGGAGAGATAAGCTAGAGGAGGGTGGGGGTGGGGAGAGAGTAGCATAGAGTACAATGGGTGAGTGGGGGAGGAGATGAAGGTGATAGGTCAAGGAGGAGAGGGTGGAGTGGATAGGTGGAAAAGAAAATAGGCAGGTCGGACAAGTCAAGGAGACAGTAACTGAGCTGGAAGTTTGAAACTAGGATGAGGTGGGGGAAGGGGAAATGAGGAAGCTGTTGAAGTCCACATTGATGCCCTGGGGTTGAAGTGTTCCGAGGCGGAAGATGAGGCGTTCTTCCTCCAGGCGTCTGGTGGTGAGGGAGCGGCGGTGAAGGAGGCCCAGGACCTCCATGTCCTCGGCAGAGTGGGAGGGGGAGTTGAAATGTTGGGCCATGGGGCGGTTTGGTTGATTGGTGCGGGTGTCTCGGAGAAACGTTGATTTCGCTGCTCGTTGGATGCTGCCTGAACTGCTGTGCTCTTCCAGCACCACTAATCCAGTATTTGGTTTTCAGCATCTGCAGTCATTGTTTTTACCTTCTAAATCTGACCTGCCCAATCTTGACATTTTCACTGGCTGGTATCAACAATAATCCTATCTCTAATAGTAACCTAATGGTTTGGCAGCAGGAACATCCATGCATTGCCAGAAAAAACTTGGAAAATTAATTAGAAATGCCCCTGGAAGCCTCACCAGAGATCAATATCTTCAGTGCTCATTTAATTGGAATCTATTCCTCCCGTCCCTTTATTGTAGCCTGATCTAAGGCAGATTTGAATCACTGGCATATGTACAAGCCTGTGTTTAAACATGCTTCAGAAAAGATTGCAACTGATGAATCAGTTGTTCACCTTTCAGAAATCTATCTAAGGTGCGGCCAGATTTTATGATTGACATCCTCTGAGTCATCATTATGTTTAAAATATTTTGTTAAATAAAGATGCTGTGAGTGTTGAATGAACTGAGATCTGGCAAGTAGTATTTTTTTATCCATCTGTACAATACTCACTTTTCCATTACTCCATGATAGAACAATGAACATGTTTAATCAGCAATTGGACTACAAATGGCTTATATTTTACCTGTAGACTATCCATAAAAAGATTTAAGGGACACTTGAGTTGCTCATTGGTTCTGAATTTTCAAACTATTTAGTTTTCAGTTCAGTTATAATATTAGAGTCAAATACTTGTGTAAAAATTTGTCTTTTGTTTTTGGCTGAAAATATCAAGCCATATTTTCAAAGTGTCCTTTAGCAATCAAAACTAAAAATCGCACAACACTAGGTTATAGTACAACAGGTTTATTTGGAAGTACTAGCTTTTGGAGTGCTACTCCTTCATCAGATAGCTGTGAAGCAGGATTATAAGACACATAATTTATCACAAAATATATCAGTGTCATGCAACTGAAATGATATATTGAACAAACCTAGATTGCTGTGAAGTCTCCCATTTTTTAGAATGGGTTGCAGGTTTCAGTTCATTAATATGTAAATCCCAGAACTTCTTTTAAGTCACATTCTTGAGATAATCTCAGGTTTTACTAAACAAAAAGTGACATATCAGCTCAGACAATACATTAAAGGTGTGAGGTTAGAGCTTGTCTGCATCCCAATCTTGAGTCAGACTGGTTCTGTTTCCAAAGTAGGAATTCATAAATTATTACATGGAGGGATGACCTTATAGAGGTTTAATAAAATCATGAGGGGCATGGATAGGATAAATAGACAAGGTCTTTTCCGTGGGGTGGGGGAGTCCAAAACGAGAGGCCATAGGTTTAGGGTGAGATGGGAAAAATATAAAAGGGACCCAAGAGGCAACTTTTTCATGCAGAGGGTGGTGCGTGTATGGAATGAGCTGCCAGAGGAAGTGGTGGATGCAAAAGCATCTGAATGGGTATATGAATAGGAAAGGTTTAGAGGGATATGGGCCAAGTGCTGGCAAATGGGAGTAGATTAGATTGGGATATCTGATCGGCATGGACGAGTTGGACCAAAGGGTCTGCTTCTGTGCTGTACATCTCTATGACTCTATGATTGACTGCCTGCAGATTGTGTGCTTTTTCAGCAAAATAGCACGTATCTGCAAATGCAAATTCACCCCATAGACTTATTTGTGTGTCTGTGTGCATGAGAGAGAGTGAGAAGTGTGTGTGTGTGTGTGTGTAGAGCGTGGAGTATAAGCCTTTGAGAGTATGTGGGTGTGAGTGCGCACAGTGTATGAGAGAGGGTCTGCTTGAGTGTGCGACTGTGTGTGTCTAGTGCTGTGGGGGTCACATGTCGTGTGACATGAACCCAAAGTCCCAGTTAAGGCCATCCTCATGGGTATCAAACTTGGCTATCAACACAGATAAAACATCCCCACACCTCAACCACATCACTGACAATGATATTTTGGAATGTAAATTCCCTTATTTAGCACAAAGTGAACTCTGTACCCAGAATAGTGCTGCTGAATGCTGCAGGAAGTGGGAACTGTCTGCCCGTTAGAACAAGCAGCTCAGCAGAAGCCCATGGAGATTAAATGGTAGACAGTGAGGTCAACCACACCAAACTGAGTTCTGGTCCAGTTTCAAGTGCTGAATACTGAAAAGCTTGATAACTTTCACTACTGGAACCTCACAATAGATCTGACAGTTATGTAACTTAACATGTTCCAGAAAAATAAGCTGCCTTGGCTTCTTATCAAACTCTGAAGGAGGTGAATCTTTCTCTTCCCCAACCCCCAGCCAGCAGTTTGAAATATTCAAATTACTTAGGAAGCATTTCTGAATTGACTTCAGACAACAGTTTTCACATTGTCCTGACCCAGACAGAATTTTGAAACGTGATCAATCAAGCTTAAAGAACAGTAACAGCCTGTTGAGACCAACTGCAATTCCCATTCCACACAATAGATACCACCACATCCTCTTCATCTCACCCTATCAATCCTGCTGCTCTTTGCTATCTTATGCTTACCTAGCTTGCCCTTATATGCATTCATGCTCGTCACATCTCTTTATATGTAGCATGTTCTACATTCAAAGGATGTCCATGCTGAATTCTCTGTTTTTTTTAAGTTTATGGTCAAGTTTTGGATTTCCCCACAGGGAAGAATATTTTGGCATTCTCTATCCCATTATATCCTTTCGGTCTCTTGAAAAACTCCATCAAGTGACCTTTCAGTCTCCTCTATTCTAGACAAAGGTCCGGTCTGTTCAGTCTTAATTGTTGTATCTTCTTATTTCTGGTATGATGCCTAACTAAATTTGCATCTCCTCTATTCCTTTTTATTATGTGGAGACCAAAGCTATGCAATGTATACAAAGGGTAGCCCTATCAAGGTTTAATGCAGTTCATTATAGCTTCTTGCTTTTGAACTCTCTCCCCCCACAACTCAATCCAATGTTTAATTTGATTTTTTAAAAAATTATTTAACTAAACTGTTTCACTATGTTCAGTACTTCACAGCATACTTCAGTTTTCCATGCTAGTTAGATGCTTTTACCTAAACAAGAAACATGCTTGTGGTTGTTGGAGGTCAGTCATCTCAGCTTCAGAATATTTTTGCTGGATTCCTTAGGGTAGTATCCCAGGCCCAGACATCTTCAGCTGCTTCATCAATGACCTTCCTCCCTTTCACATAAGGGCTGAATAAATGTAGGTGCTCGCTGATGATTGGCACTGAACATGGTATAATCATAACTCTTCAGGTACATCAGCAATCCATATCCAAAGCAGCAAGATCCAGACAATATCTAGGTTTAGACTGACAACGAGCAAGTAACATTTATTTTTATTCATCCATAGGATGAGGGCACACTAACTGGGCCAGCATTTATTGTCCATTCCTAATTGCCCACAGAACAGTTAAGAGTCAACCACATTGTTGTCGGTCTGGAGTCACATGTAAGCCATGAAAAAAAAACTCGAAGGAGGCTGGTATCCCATTACCTTTTATTTATGCATAGAAAGTACTTAACACTGATCCAGCTTTCTCTGAGCCAGCTCTGAATCTCAGGATGTCACTTCTGTTTGTATCTTTCAACCAGGGCTCCCTAATTGGACCAGATTAATAGCCCCACTTACAGAACTCATATTCTGTGAGGTCCACCAGGCTGACCTCATTGCAATCACAACAGGCGAGACTAAGTAAGGATGGCAGTTCCTTTCACTAAGGACATTAATGAGCCAGATTTTTTTTCCCAACAATCAACAGTGGATTCATGGTCATTAGACTCTTAATTCCATTTTGTTATTGCAATAAAATTCCAATGTCTGCCATGGTGGGATTCTACCCTGTGTCCCCACAACATTATCTGGGTTTCTGATTAACAGTTCGGTGATAATACCATTAGGCCAAAGTCTCCCCGTTTGACCCACATGTGCTAGGCCATGACCATCTCTAGCAAGAGAGAATATATGCATCATTTCTTGGCATCCCTTATCACCACTAAATTCCCCACTATCAACATTCCGTGAGTTACCAATGATCAGAAACTGACCAAGTATATAAGTACTGTGGCTCCAAAAGCAGGGCAGAGGCTGGGAATCTGCAGTTGGTAATTTAGATTAGATTACTTAGTGTGGAAACAGGCCCTTCGGCCCAACAAGTCCACACCGCCCCGCCGAAGCGTAACCCACCCATACCCCTACATCTATATCTATATCTACATCTACCCCTTACCTAACACTATGGGCAATTTAGCATGGCCAATTCACCTGACCTGCACATCTTTGGACTGTGGGAGGAAACCGGAGCACCCGGAGGAGACCCACGCAGACACGGGGAGAACGTGCAAACTCCACACAGTCAGTCGCCTGAGGCGGGAATTGAACCCGGGTCTCCAGCGCTGCGAGGCAGCAGTGCTAACCACCGTGCCGCCCACAAATTTACCTCCTAATTCCTCAAAACCTGCCAACAGGATACATAGCACACATCAGTAGCATGATGGAGTACTCCCCACTTGTTGGGGATGACTGCAGCCCCAACAACACTCAAGAAGCTTGACTCCATCCAGAATAAAGCAGCCCCCATGTTTGACATTGCACCACAAACATTCTCTCGTTCCACCAACAATGCTCAGTTGCAGCAATGTGTACCATCAACAAGATGCACTGCGGAAGCTCAGCAAAGCTCCTTAGATATCACTTGCCAGCCTAACTTGGAAGCATATATCATTCAGTGTTGCTGGGTCAAAATCCTGGAATTCCCTTCCTCTCAGTATTGAGAGTGTACCTACAGCAAAAGAAATACAGCAGTTCAAGGAGGCAGCTCACCTTCATTTTCTCAAGGGCATCTAAGAGTGGATCGTAAGTGCTGGCCAAGCCAGTGATGCCTACATTCTGTGAATTAATACAAAACAATTATTCTATCCCTCCTATTAAAATGTACCACCGCTTCCTTGTCTACATTTAAAATAATTTGTCAATGAAATGTCCATTCTGCAAGTTTAGTATTATCCTCTATTAATTTACTGATTTATAGAGTCATAGGGATGTACAGCATGGAAACAGACCCTTCAGTCTAACCTGTCCATGCCGACCAGATATCCCAACCCAATCTAGTCCCACCTGCCAGCACCCGGCCCATATCCCTCCAAACCCTTCCTATTCATATACCCATCCAAATGCCTTTTAAATGTTGCAATTGTACCAGCCTCCACCAGTTCCTCTGGCAGCTCATTCCATACACGTACCACCCTCGGTGTGAAAAAGTTGCCTCTTACGTCTCTTATATCTTTCCCCTCTCACCCTAAACCTATGACCTCTATTTCTGGACTCCCCGACCCCAGGTAAAAGACTTTGTCTATTTATCCTTTCCATGACCCTCATAATTTTGTAAACTTTTCTTCATTTATGTTAACCAGAACCATCAATTTGATTTAGCAATAGTGTGTTTAGTTAAGGAGCAGTAGGCTGTCATCTGACAATTAATTTCATCATGTATGAACTGTTACCTGTCTAAACCTGTAACAACTATTTACAATTTTAAAATATTCATAGCCTCAAGGCTACAGTAAATTTGCATGAAATCAGTTTAGTAAATGCTTACCTCTGGTTGTAAGAAATTAACATTTGTATGGGGTATTCACAATTTCACCACGAAACAGAACATTCTGGAAATTCTGAGACAAGGGCAGATAGTAAAAATCACACCTGGAAGTCACCACCTCAATGAAGATTCACAGTGAAAACTCACAGCAAGAGTCATACCAGACTGTTGTGTGGAAACCCAAGAAGAGCCAAGAGAAGATCTGCTCTGACCTACAAGACCCACCTTCATGAAAGAAAGTCAACCCTATGTCTGAGAAGAAGATGATCCCAACAGTCCAGGTCAAACACATGGATCATTGCGAATATATTCTTTCTCAGAGAGTAAATGTTTATTGGAACTTAGGAAATGTTCACATTGTGTTTTTAATAAGGAAAGTTTGTTAATAAAATTGAGTTGAACTGCAATCAGAATTCTCACCACCAAAAGCACTTGGGTAATGTGTTTTTAATATGTAAAATGGTCAAAGGTTTCAAAGCATGGGCAACAATGTGTTCAGGCAGATAGCTTTTTGGGTGTAGATCTGTATGTCAGTTGTTTTTCTTTGAAAAAAGCATTTGTTACGATCTGTTTTAACTAAAAGTTGTGAATACATGGATAGACATACCCCATGAATTGACTGGATATTGAGCTTGATTTTACTATTTTTGTTGCCATTGAGTGATTTTGAAACCATGTCTGTACAAGAGAGCTTCTATATTTATGGAGGAAATGCAAACTATAAAGATGTCAAACTCCTCTTTGGTGACTTTCAGAAAGCCTTCCTTTTTAGAATTCCACTGTAACTAATGATATTCCTTCTTCATTCAGAGGAATGAGCTCTATCAAGGGATGTACTGCAAACTCCAATGAGAACTTACCCTCGATGAAATCCACACAGTATGGATCAGGATGAATTTCCACCCCCTCCTCCTGAAGGTAAAAACTATGAACACCTTTAAATTGCACCTTCTATGAAAAATAACATTAAATATCATGAAATGTGCATGAATGACTCGTGTGCAATGCTTTTGGGCATTACACAATTACATAATAGATGAAACTGGGCCTAAATGGAGGTGGTGAATTTTCACATATTTCAGGAATGTACAAGCCTTGGGCATTTCTCGCATTTTTTAAATAACACATTTTTAAAAATATCAATTGTGATTTGTTTGTGAAATTACTCCACTCCTTTATTGCTGGACAGTTAAGAATGGCGAAAGCAATTGAGTCTACCTAAATTTGCCTGTCCTCTGACCTTTATGCTCTCCCCACTCATTGTCACATCAAATCCCATCTGAAATGGTTTGACAGTTTATTGCCTTCTCTATTTTAAAGTCAAGTTGAATCCACTTATTCCGATACTGGAATTTAAATTGAATGCATGTTAAATGTTTAAAATTGAATTGATAAGTTAAGGCTTTCTACAAAGCAACTCGCCTTAAATGAACATTCTGATCATGAGGTGGAATAGTGTTTAACGTTATCCCTGAAATTTCACTCATGAATACATTCATTGATATTTTCTGTGTTGTGATGTGTTTACCAAATGGAAAATGTCACTTTAGTGACTGTTGTCTGTTATTGTGAACTGGATGTTATACCAGGGGTTGCATTTTTAACTTGTATGATGGTCTATAATGCAGATTTTCATGAGTTTTTGAGTGAATGGAGTGTACATAATGTAGCTATTTGGTGTGTAACATTGTGAGGGTATCTTTCCTTTTCCCACAGAGAAGAACATCTTTGTGTTAAACAGCATGTCAGAGCTTATTGCCTCCTAATAACCAGTTAAAATTACTTTCTTCTGGGCTGGTGTAGCGATGCTGAATCAAAGTTGCACTTTTAGCAATATTATTGTGAGCACGAGCATCCTGACTGGTATGTCCATCTGTCTTCTATCCTTATTTGGCAATTTAGTTGAAGGTATTTTGCTACTAATTTTATCCAGTTGCTGCACTGGACTGTGGGAATGTTATCTCTAACTGTGTGATCAGAACTGACATTTCATGTCATACTTTATTTAGTTGGATTAGCTGGATGTGCTCCATATGAATTTGCTCTTCTAAGTCATCTGTCATATCTATAATCATCAGGACAAATCAAATCTGTGCATTTACCACCACAGCAGTTTGTTCCCATTTAACAGAAAAGTGATGGAAGAATGCATTAACCGTATTATCTAGTGACACTGTCTTATCAATAGGCTTCTTATCAATGTTCAGTTGGTTTCAGAATGGACCAGTTAGTTCTAAATTTCATTACAACCTTGATTTAAATACGAAGAGAGAACTGAGTTGCAGTGGAAAGGGAACAGTGATTGCCTTTTAATTCAAAAGAATATTTGCCTAAGTGTGGCATCAAGAGGCCCTCCAATATTTAAAGTCAGAGGGGGTGTTTTGCTATCCAGAATTATACCTGGCACAAAGGAAGCTGATTGGAGTTGCACAAGCCACTCATCCTAGATGTAAGACATTGCTGTCAGAAGTTTCTCAGGGTAGTGTTTAAATCCCTAACATCTTTAATCACAGTATGTCATCCGTGACTTTCCTTCCAGTGTAAGATACAAATGTTCAGCATGATTTGGAATTTCTCAGCTAAGAATTAAACATTCACTCTTTCCACCTTGCGCACATTGGCAGCAGAGTGTACCAAATGCAAGGTGCACTGCAGCGAATTGCCAAGCCTCCTTCAACAACACCTTTTCAGATTTGTGCCTTGTACAAGCCAGGAAGCCTAACTGCAGGACATGTGGGAATTCCACCATCTCCAAATTACCTCACCAGATCAGCACCAGTTTGACAGCACAGAAACAAGTATTTGGCCCAACTGATTCATGTCATCACAAATACTGCTTAGGAACCTCCTCTCATCATTCTTCATGTCACCTGATTGGCTTATCCTTGGATTCCTTTCTCCCTCATGCTTTTCTAGCTTTAGTTAAATGCATATGTTGTCCTCATCTTCTCCTTTGGGAGAGAAATTTCTCCTGAATTCTTTGTTATATGAGTTAATGATGATCTTATAGTTACAATGCTCTTGGATCCCACCACTATCCACAAGTGACTATTTTCTTCTAGTTTAACTGTCTCAAACCTTTTGATTACCTTGAGACAACTCAGATACTTCCTTACAAAAAAGACCTCCAGTCACAAAATCATAGAATCATACAGCATGGAAACAGATCCTTCGGCCCAACTCATCCGAGCCGACCAGACATCCTAATCTGACATAGTCCCATTTTCCAGCTTTTGTCCCATATCCCTCTAAACCCTTCCCATTCATATACCCATCCAGATGCTTTTTAAATGTTGAAATTGTACTCACTTCTACTCCTTTGGCAGCATGTTCCATACATGCACTACCCTCTGCGTCAAAGAAGTTACCACTAAGGTTTAAATCTTTCCCCTCTTACCTTAAACCATCTAGTTTTGGACCCCCTTACTCTGAGGAAAAGACCTTGGTTATTCACTCTATCCATGCCTCTCGTGATTTTCTAAACCTATACAAGGTCACCCCTCCAATGCTCCAGGGGAAAAAGCCTTAATCTTGTAAATCTTTTCTGATACCTCTCAAGTTTAACAATATCTTTATCATAGAAGGGTGATCAGAATTGTACGCAGTATTTTAAAAGCGACCTCACTAACGTCCTGAACAGCCACAACACGACCTCCTAACTCCTATACTCAGTGTTTTGACCAATGAAGGCAAGCTTGCCAAACACCACCTTCACCACTCAACTTTCAATTCCACTCTCAAGGAACTATGCACTTGCAATCCTAGGTCTCTTGGTTTGGTAACACTTCCCAGGGCCCTATCATTAACTGTATGAAGTCCCACCCAAGTTTGCCTTAGGAAAACCTTACGTTTATCTAAATTATCTCCATCTGTCACTCCTTGGCCCATTGACCCATCAGATCAAGATACTGTTGTACTCTGAGATAATCTTCTTCACTGTCCACTACACCACCTATTTTGGTGTCATCTGCAAACATTCTAATCATAGCTCCTATAATGTGTACCTCCATCGCCTGGATCAGAGGTCAGGAGAGAACCATAACCCCACAATAACCCTCATAAAATTATTTCTAGTTTGTATGTATAATCTCATCTGCTGCTGAGTTATTGTTTGATTCCTAGCAAACCTAAGTTGACAATTTTCTGATACTACTTAGTTTTCATTTACAGTATGTACAGATACATCTGCTGGAACCAGTGGCATTTATACATTATCTTCATTTAATTTTCAACAGGGAAGACAATATCATAACAGTGGAATATTATAATATGAGTATGTAGACAGATACAATGAAGTAAAATGACTAATTCTGATCGGGGGGAGAGAAGCAAACCACGCTGTTTTTTCTGTGTTTCAGACTGTTTCTTCATTGATAAATCATATTTGGTATCCTATTGCAAAAGGCACCGATATTGTTGAAAATTTGTCAGCTTTGCATGTAATCATAGTTGGTAAGTGCAAAGCGAAATAAGAACCTGTCATGTTTTCTATGGACAAAGCTTTTAGAAGCCACTAAACAGATGCTTTTTTTCCCCTCCTTAATTTTAGGAGTACCACCATAAACTTTAGGGTCCTTACACTTTTTATACTAAAATCCCCTAATGCAGTAAAGCCAGTGAACAAAACAAATTTTTCTCTTCTTTGCCATTATTACTCAGTACTGTGTTAAGTTTTTAGCATTAAATATAAGAAAGGAAAAGCAGTACAATTGTATTTGCCTGCGTGGTGAAGAATAATTTCACCATTCTTTGTCTAGTAAGCAAAAAAGTATCGAGCCTTTAATACCCTTTGAAGATTACACAATTAACTCCATCATTGTTGATGGTTTTAATGCTCAGTTTGATTTAAAGCTCGATTGGACAAAAATGGCACCAAGTGATATGTAGACCATATCTGTGTTCTGCAGTATACCACTCAGTAAGATTCAGGAAGGAATGTTTTTAATCGAATAGCACTCATCATGCAAGTGCATTTTGCTATTCTAGCGCAAAGCCAGTTGCAAACAATTGCTATTCAAGTGCTCGTCAATGAATGTTTCACCAGGAACAGGGTGTGCTATTGTAAAGAAATCCTTGCTTCCATAAGAACCAAACATTACTTTGACCCTGAAGCAATTTGGTGCAGCAGGGAGAACAATGAACCCAGTTCATCATTATGGTACACTCGAGAAATAATTTGATGGTTTTCCAAAAACACCTGGCTGAAATAAATGGTTTGGCAGGCCAGTTATTTGAGGCTACCACAGGATAAAGAGCATAATTAATTTTTGTAATGAAAGATCATTACATCTAGTTTCCTTTTTAAAACCAAATGAGGGGGGATTGAAAGGCTTCAGTCAATTCTACTCATTTGATCACAAGGTTTTGTTTTGCATAAGGATAAAGTTTCCAATTTTAGTATGTTTAAATGTTAAGATTACAAGAACTTGTCAAACAGATTTTCTTGAGTTTAAAAAGTAATGGTTGGCGGGATTCAAGATGGCGGTGATCTAACCAGTCTGCCCTGCTGAACTCCACATCACATTCCAGGCAGAGTGGTGCTTTCACCCTCCCCTTACTAGCTAATTCTGCTAAAAATCAGCAGTGTAAACTCCCCAGATTCTCTGAATATCATTTTGAATGTTCAGGGAAGATGAGTAAAGGAAAGGTGCTGCGTGGCTTGCAACACACAGGGCACTCCCCTGCAGCAATTGACGCGGCTGCAGCACCGACTCCCACTGAGGCTTCTTTGAACCTAATTGAGCAGCAGAGTTTGGACTCTGAGTTCGTCAAACTCCGAGAGAAGATTGATTCAGCACTGGAGGAGTCCCGGACCAGACTCGAACCGATCTTGGCTGTGCTACAAAGGATATGAGCAGAAGATTGAACATCTCAGGACAGCGTGTGGAGGGTTTTGAGCAGCTAACTGTGGCATTGGAGACCAAGGTGGAGTCCTCAGCAGGGTGGTTTCAGGAGCTGGAAACACAGGTGTGGGCCTTGATCGAGCAGGTTGACCACCTCAAGAAACGAGAAAAAAGAAAAAAAATCCGATTATCGGGTTGCTGGAGGGAGAGGAAGGAGATCAGCTGGCCAGCTTCCTGGAGCAATGGCTCCCGCAGCTCCTAGGGCTGGAAGCTGAATCGGGCCGGGTGTGAGTTGAGCGGGCTCACTGGATCGTGGGTGCACAGGACTGGATCGGACCAGTGCCCCCGCCTGGTCCTAACACTATTTCAGTGTTATGGAGATAAACAAATGGTTATGGAAGCTTCCAGAAAGCTGGGGAAAGATCCACAGGCCCAGATCTACACGGGGTCGAAAATCATGTTTTTTTTCAGGATTTTTCTGGTGTAGTGATCAGAAAGAGGAAATCTTATGATGAAGCAAGGAAGAGGCTGAGAGACTTGAACATTCAATATTCTGTAAGGCAGTGTTGCGCTTCAGCCATGGAGGGTCCGAGCATAATTTTGATTCAGCAGAGAAGGCAAAGGAATTCCTAGATACTTGAAAATAGACTGATTGGGTCAAATACTATGGACAACGGTGTTTCCTTAGTTCTCTCTGTTGTTTACTTCGTGTGCCTGACTTTATTCCTTTAATATGTGGAGTTGTTTCTTCTTTCCCATTTCTTTCCCATTTATCTCCTTTTTCCTGCTTAGGAGTCGTCATTTCTTTTATTGATAACAAGTGGGATTGATGTATGGGTGGGATGGGTTGGATACCCACTTTTAATTTCCCTCTGTATAAAATATGTTTTCTCTTTGTTTTGCCTGGGTTTGTGGCATGGCTTCAGCCAGAAGGAGCCATGGAGGTGTTAGTGAGTAGGGTGAGTTCCCCCTGTATGCAAGGGGGAAAGTCTCCAGTCTCTTGTCTTTTGTTTATTTTAGGAGTAGGTATTAGAAGTTTTGCTTTGGTCGTGTTTGTAATTGTATTTTTTAAGATACTATGAATTGTTTCTTGTCTACATTATGAGTAGGGTTCTTCCTCACCGGCCGGGGGGGGGAGGGGGGGGGGGGGGGTCACTGTCTGCTTTAGTTGGTTATGGCTGACTGTTCATTAAGATGGTGCACCTGGAACATAAAGGGGAGTCACTCACTAGTTAAAAGAAAGAAAATGCTCTCGAGTCTCAGGAAGGAGAAGGTCGATGTTGCTGTGCTGGAAGAAACTCACTTAGATGATAAGGAGCATTAAAGTTATGGAGGCTTCAGCTGGATGTTCTTGTCTTTTAATTCCAAAAGCAGAGAAGTGGCTATACTAATACAGAAGAATCTACCATTCCAGTTGATAGGCCAAGTTAGGGACGAGCATGGGCCATCCTCAAAGTCCTAATACACAGGAAGAAGTACGGCATTTTGAATGTCTGTTGCCCCCCAGCACATCCCCTCAAATTTTTAACTGATGCACATTCCAGGCTGATGGCCCTTTGGTGTGTGCCACACAATTATAGGGGGGAGACTTCAGCTGTCTTATGAATCCTGAGGTGGATAGGATGCCAAGGGGCCTTTCAGGCATCTCCCTGCAATCCAAACAGTTGGTGAACCTATGTGGGGAGTTGGGATTAATGGATGTGTCAAAATGTCTTCACCCTAACAGAAGGGATTTTACTTTCTTCTCCAACCCACACAAGTGCTACACAAGGATATTTTTTGCCCCGCCGATTTTTTTGGATTTGGCACGAACCTGTAAGATTGTGAATATCGCCATTTCAGACCATGCAGCAGTGTACTTGGAGGTTACAATTGGGGTAATGGAGCAGATATGTGGCATTGGCACATGGATCCTTTTCTCTTGAAACGCAGTAAGTTAATTGAGTATTTTGCAATGGGGTTTAAGACTTTCTGCGATATTAATTCGGGTACGGCCAGTAACCATCGGTGCTCTGGGAGACCGCCAAGGCCTGTTCAAGGGGTATAATTATTTCATACTCAGCGACCCAGAAGAGGCAGAAGGGAGAGCAACAGTGTATACTTGAGGCCAGGTTGAAGGCAGCTGAGACAGCATATTTTGACAGACCATCTGTAACGAAGTTACAGCATATTACAGCTCTCCAAGCTGCTCTGAACTCCATGCTCACCCAGGCAGCGGAGAGAAAGGTCTCCTTTGCAAAGCAAAGACTATTAGAGCATGGTGATAAACCAGGTAGTGACTTGGCATATTTGGCCAGGAAAAAGAGTGCTCCTCAATCTATCATGTCCATTACAGAGGGTACTGGTACTCCCACTCGTGAGTTCAAAACAATTAACATAGCATTTAGGAAATTATATGCAGATTTTTACTGATCGGAGGGCTTTGAGGATGGGTTGGTCAGGATGGAGTCCATTTTTGAGAATTTGGATCTTCCAGGTATAAGTTCATAGCAGGCCTCCCTTTTGAATGCCCCTCTGTCAATACAAGAGACACAAGAGGCGGTAAGGCAAATCGAAAGTGGCAAAACGCCTGGCCTGAATGGATTCCCAAATAAGGAGTTTATAAACATGTTGGCCGAACCAATGTTGGGCATATATAGCCATTCGTACAGTCAGGACTGCCTCCTGCCCCCTCTCAGGGAGGCTAATATTCCCCTTATTCTTAAGAGAGAGAAAGATCCTGAGGACCGCGCCTCTTATAGACCCATTTCACTGCTAAATATGGATTTTAAAATTCTGTCCAAAATGTTAGAGTTGAGGATGGAGAAGGTATTGCTCTCTGTTGTAAAGGAGGACCAGAGAGGTTTCATTAAGGATTGTGGGTCGCAGCTCCTCTAACAACATGAGAAGACTGTTAAATATGTGCCAGTGCAGATTGATCCCGGGCTTGCCAGTCTCCCTAGATGTGGAAAATACATTTGATCGGGTGGAGTGGCATAAAATCAGACTATTTTAGTATTGGTAGAGGCTGCCAACAAGGATACCCCCTTTAACCACTGCTGTTTAATTATTGAGCCACTGGTGGAGACTATTCGGAAGGACCCCAAAATAGTTGCCCCAGCAGTGAGAATAGAAGAGCATAATTGTATTTTTTAAGATGGTTCTTGTGAGACTACCTGGCCTTGAAGATAGAATTTGATTTCCTTTTAGGTGGTCACAGGATGGTTTCCTGTGCTTAGGTATTTTCATTACCTCCTACTTGCAATACCTGTACAATTGCTCGAGAAGATAAGACGAGACCTTCAGCGTTGACAGGGGCTACCAATATCCTGGTTGGGTCGAATAAGCTCCGATCAAAATGAATGTTCTTCCTTGCCTATTATACCCCATGCAAATGCTCCCCCTGGTGCAAGTGCTGCAGAGATTTAATGGTTGGCTCGGATCTTTTGTCTGGCATTGCAGGTGCCCTTTTATTAAGCTTGCTAAGCTGCAGCTTCCACAAAGATTGTGGAGGGTGGGTGGGGGAGGGGGGTGTGGGGGATGGAATGAGGAAGAGACACCTCCAACAGACTTCAAAAGATTTCAAGTAAGTTCTTTATTGTCTTATGTGAATGTTTGGCCTGTCAGGATCCAAAGTCAATTTGGCTCGATGTTGAGGCTTCCCAGGCAAAGTGTCTTCTTATCAGTCTGCTGTTTATGGATAGGATGGGAACTGTCGCAGAGTATTGTAAAAGTCCGATCATCATTAACATGGTCAAAGCTTTGAGAATGATACAACAGAGTGAGGGTAATTTACATAACAGCTTGCTGCTCACCCCCATAGTAGGAATACCCCCATAGGCCGGGATTGATGGATTCCGGGCTTTAAGTTATGGGAATCATCTACTTGGGAGACATATTTAAGGGGCAGGTCTTGATGTCTTTTGACCAGCTGAATCATAAATATGGGTTATCCAGTAGGGACCTTGCCTGCTATTTTCAGATTAGTGACTTTGGTCAGAAAAGGGCTGAAGTTAAGGCATATCCATGTCTCTCCTGCTGGGATCGCCGAATCTGATGAGAAGAAACCGTTTAACATTCTTACATACTGCGCGAGGAAGAACATTCTGATGAGCTGGATTTCAGAAATCTCCGTGCTTTTCGGAATGGCGTAGGTTAGTGATGGAGCGTGTTCCCTTAGACTTCCCTACACGTATGGGTGCACCAGAAAATGGAACTTTTTTAGAAGACATGGCAGCCCTTTTTGAATCACATAGATGCAGACTTGTCAGCCATACTGATTATGGCCTTTGTGCAGGCGTGAAGACTGTACTGACGGGCTAGGGATTCTGAGAGGAGGAATCCCGAATAAGTACAGGTATGTTAACTGATGCGCCTAACGATGGGAGCTTCGGTAGTGTAGCACGGAATGGTGAAAGTTAAGTCAGTTTAACTCAATTCAATCCAGTTTAATTTAACTTATTATGTTTAATTATTTATTGAATTGTGGTATGGGAAGATTTTTGTTTTTTTTCGTATTTCTGATTTGTTTTGTAAAGTAGAGTAGTAGTTAGTTTATTGTTATACCATAAGATTGCTTTATTATCTCTTTTGTAATTTTATAATTTTGTAAAATATAAAAATCTTTTTCAATAAAAACAAGTTTATTTTTAACCAAAATTTTCTTGAATTAAAAAAGTAGAATAGATTCGGACTTCAGCAAATAGGTGCACACATCAAACCCCCCTCCCCACACAAATATGAATTACAGAGTAAGGGAAGATAGATTTGGCTGAATGAGAGTTTGTAAATGGGTAAAAGACGTTTAGCAGTTTGCAGCTTGTTGTCTTGTCTGGCTGCAGATGGGATCAAACGTTCTCTCTTTCAACACTGAGGTAGTTTGAATTTATAGCTGGTATTTTCTTCTCTATGTACACTTCTGTGAAATTGAATTCTTTCTTTTGAAATCTCAATCTACAGCAAAATGGTATTTTTTTCTTATAAGATCTTTATAGCAGACAGGCCTCAGCTTCTAGGTGGGCAATGGGATGAACAGCTGCTTTTCCCTTCACTCAGCAATAACTAATGTTCAGATCAAAACAGGTGCTTAAAAAATACAGAGATGGTCTGCCTTGTCACAACCCCTCTTCCCAACTGCCAGTAGTTTGAACCATAACTTTATTTCCCAAAGTTAACTCAATCAGCTTGTCTGGAGAGTTTTGTTTTTTAAAAAAAACAAAGTTGTTTGTCCAAACAATTAACCTTTGAATGGTTTATTTTCATTGATTTAATACAAGGATATTGCCAGGGTTGGAGGATCTGCCAGGGAGAGGCTGAACAGGCTGGGGCTGTTTTCCCTGGAGCGTCGGATGCTGAGGGGTGACCTTATAGAGGTTTACAAAATTTTGAGGGGCATAGATAGGATAAATAGGGAAAGTCTTTTCCCTGGGGTCGGGGAGTCCAGAACTAGAGGGCATAGGTTTAGGGTGAGAGGGGAAAGATATAAAAGAGACCTAAGGGGCAACTTTTTCACGCAGAGGGTGGTACGTGTATGGAATGAGCTGCCAGAGGATATGGTGGAGGCTGGTACAATTGCAACATTTAAGAGGCATTTGGTGGGTATTTGATTAGGATGGGTTTGGAGGGATATGGGCCGGGTGCTGGCAGGTGGGACTAGATTGGGTTGGGATATCTGGTCGACATGGACGGGTTGGACCAAAGGGTCTGTTTCCATACTGTACATCTATCTGATTCTATGATAGGCTCCTTCCATGGATATCTTTGATAAGACTAGCAAAGCTTGTTTACAAATCTCCAGGGTACGCCTTTTTTTTTGAAAGAATGTCACACATGCATCTGCGGTACGTAAGGCGGTGCAATTAGATTCGGTCATTTGATGTAGGTTTTAAATAATTTTAGTCTATTTAACAAAATCGGTCTTTGGAAGAATCAAATTTCTGTTTTCAACTCATGAATTTTAAAAAAAATTGATGTTTTGGAACAGTAAACTGATTGCAATTTCAAATGCATTTCACTTCTGTAGATTAGATGAACCTTATTGCAAAGAAACCAGCCAATTTCAAGGATTTGTGAAAGAAATCCAATCTGATAGTTAATAGCTTCCACTTAATACACCACTTGTCCTTTGGCATATCTAAATGAAGAGAATAATGCTTATTTTAGACCACGCTGAAAAATTAAAAATCTCATCCTCTTGATGGTTGTCCGTTGCCTCTAGAGCATAGCAACAAAAAGTATCTTTTTTAACCAAGAAAAGTAAAAGTTAATTGTATCTACCACTTCTTCCCTGCACCCTTTCAAAATACTGGCAAATATCTCCTCTAGCTGCAGTTTCAAAAGCAGCTAATGGTATGTAGTCATTGCTCCTTAATGTTGGCACCTCACAACTTGTGCATTGGTCCAGTCACCCCATATTAAGGTGAATTTATACCTTCAACATGCCATGAGCTGGCGAAGATCCAGTTTGTATATTTGAGACTGGCTGCCCTACTACACACTATATTCCAGTCAAAACCACAGACCACAAGAATGCTGGAAGTTTGGTTCTACTGACTGTAGAACTCGCAGCCCCTCAATAATACTTTGTTGTTCCCTTTTTAGGCAGAATTTTCTGTCTAGTACATTTCATGGTTGTATGTAGCACTGAGTTCAGGAAATTATGATGAAGAATAATAATGTGAATTTTATCCTTGCAGTACAAAGATATTATAGAAGTCCTAATCTACTGAAATACCAAGCTATTAAAATTTCTATATTGTGAGCACGTTTTCTGAATGTTCAGGCTGTGTAAACCCACTGATGCATGGCCAGTTACTGTTTGATAAAGGGCCACATTATACTGTTCAGAAGAAAGCTGCAACTTGGGTTGCTCAGTAATGTGGTTTGATTGACCTAGTGTTTGTGTTTATTTGAAAGCCCAGGTCCACCATTAACTATTTTGAAGGAGACAGTCTGCAGCTTTGATAGGATAAACTAAGTATAATAGCTTAATTCAACTAGTGGTAGAATTAATTTAATTAATTTAATATGTGGTAAGATCTGTACCACACCTTTATCAAATTCAAATGTCTTATGCATTTTCATATTGTTCAACTAATGTGGTAAGGTTACTTAGATTAATAAAGATAGGTTTGTTGTATTGGGAAGCATTTTCTAATGTAATATATTAAGCAGCTGATTAATGGTTGAATTCTTTAGACTCCTATTTTGTACCCTTCATTTATCAGAAGTTGGAATAGGAAGTAGATTCCTTTTGTGGATAGAGAAATGGCATCATTAAAGCATAGTACTGAAAGGAATAGCAAAGCAACTTTTCATTTTCCTTTTGAATGCAAACTAATGCAGGGTAGAGGCACCCCATGTGGAACCAATGTTCAAAACCCATCTGGGTGTGTTGGAGCTGACCTTAAGTGAAGTCTTGAAGCCAATTCTTGTTGTGCACAAATGGGTTCTTGGTCATTTTAGTCCAGACTCATTTTCCTGCACCTGCTGTGTTTTCTGCAATTTGGGCCTTTGAGCTTTTTTGTTTTAATTTTGATTATTTTATGTACTTCCATGCGCAATGGAGGAACTTGTCTTGATCTAACCATTGGAAATTCTGTATGAAGGGGAAGATATGCCAAAGTAAGTTCCTTGTTTGTGTTGGGTTTCTTCCTAGTTTCTCCAGAGCAACAATTGTCTTGTGTTTTTAGTTGAATGATGAACAAGTAAGTCAATTCTTTTTTTAATGTTCTCACCTTTTTAACTTTGTGCCAGATAATCCTCCTGAAATATTAGAGTCTAAGTAAATTAGACAATTTACATTAATCATCCCATGATCCTTTTTCATGAATTAACATTTTATCAATGATATTTCAAGGGCATCTTAGCTACTACACTACTGGGTAGAATCTTCATTTCCTATAGATGGTGAACAAAAGTTCATTGTATTTAGGTAGTATAGAGGTGTTTTCCAAACCCCATCATTTTCCGACTATTCCCAGAATTAATGTCTGGTTGGGAATCCCACAGTTGACTTTCCCTCCCTCCTGCTAATAAAAGACTTCTGAAGAGTCTGAACCTGTCACCACTTGGATTAACCTAACAGGAGTTGGGAGTGTTGACGTGCAGTGTTCATGATAGCACATCTTAGTTCTGTTGTGTCTTGCTGTTGTTGCCTGAATCTTTGTTAACAGTAGACTTGCTGTTTAAATCCAGAGAATGTGCAGGGGGTAATATTCTATTTACATGCTACGCCTATTATTTCTCATGTCACATAGCTTGGGATAACTGTAATATTGTATATCTTTGCAGTTCATTAAAAATGCATAAGTTTAAGTAGACCACGAAATAAAGTTTTGGGAAATAAACTTCAGTGCTGAATTGTGATATTTCCACAAAGTGCTGATCTTACTGTGGTCAGTGTCAACAATGCAGACTTTCTGACAGAGACAGGGTCTGCATTTTGATGAATATAGATCAAGAGGTTACAAGTTGCCCTTTAATGCTTTCCCCTAAGGCAGACTTAGAAGACTATAGAACACAATTTGATATTGAAATTTTGTAACAATCAGTCAAATGACAACCCAGATACAATGGACCTTTCTTTATGGAATGTGCCTTGAATTAGATGGGAAACAGAACCACGAAGACTGAATTATTTTGAGAAAATGCTCTTTTTTATTCAGATAACAGTCAGAAGGAATTTGTCTTCAGTCTGTGTATCATGATGGCAGCTCTCATGTATACAGGTTTGCATTTAAATTTGAAATTAATGTGCATTTATTGGGACGAGGGTCGACTTCTTGACCATGTTGGTGTTGAGTGCTCATGTGAATACTGCACTGTGCATATCAAATATCATTTTGTTTGCTGTTTGTAGGATGATGAGCATTGAATTTGCCTAATTGTGTAAGTAAGCATAACGATAGATTTCTTTTTAAAAGCAGTTGTCATTTATTGAACGTTTTGGGCTGTAGCTGAAATACTCAGTCATAGTTAGTCTGTGTTGAATGTTGAACAAGTGTTAAAATGAAATTTTTCCTTAGGAATATTAACATTTTCATTACTGAATGTTTGAGCTGTACTTTTTTGAATGCTGGAGCTCTGTGCTGTGATGTGATATGCACTTATCTGAATTTGGTCAATATTTAGTCTCCCAGGCACTCTGTTATTGAAACCTTGAATTTGTTAAGCTGTGGCTAACTTAGACTTCTCACGTAATACATAGGTTTCTGATTTATTATTTAAATTAAGTAGTAGAGACAAGAATGTTTAGGAGCATGAAATAAATCTATTAAAGAAGTTGGTATTTTAATTTCAATGTAGCTTATTCTGTACTACAAGCAAATACACAAATTTTAACTTGAATCCACGTGAATATCTGTTTGGGGTCATTTTAGGATTTGGGGATTTGATGCACAACAATCAAAAATGTAGGGACTTAGTTTCAAATACTGGAGACCATTGAGGGCTCAAAGTTGGGGGGAAAATAACCTGCTGTTAGTTACCCACTTATTTCCAACAAAGTCAACAGAAGGGAAAAATAGACCTGGCGTAAAGTAAGCACCCCATCAGTTATTGCCCGTTTTGTGCATCACAGAACTTGAATTGCATTCAATTGTAAAAACTGAAAGAACTGTGGGTGCTGTAAATCAGAAACAAATAGCAATTGTTGGGAAAGCTCAGCAGGACTGGCAGCATCTGTGAAGAGAAATCAGTTAATATTTCAGGTCCGGTGATCCTTCCTCATTCATTCTATCATCTTTGTTGGAATGAAAGGAGATCAGCAACTTTCAATGGTGTTGATGGTCACGTATTGACAACATCATGAACTGGCAATAAAGTAATCACTTCTGTGGCAACTGCATCGTTGTGTTCTATTGTTTACCATGTCAAAAGTGGGCACTGGCTCACTGTGCTACTGAGTCAGTGTTTGCTTTCAAGTCTGACACCAAACACTTCAAAAACAATATACAATGTGGTGTTTTGGTGCATTACCATGTTGTGGCAAGAAGAAGCATGCTATTAAAGGTGCTGTCTTTGATATGCAACATCAGCTTATGCCCAGTCTGCTCCCTCAGATGCTCATGATAGAATCCATTGGACTATTTTAAAGGAGAGCTGGGGAATTCTCCTGGTGTCTGGTGGCGCATATTTCTTGCCAACTGACATCCGTAAAGCAAATTGTTGGATGATTGTCTCTTTGCTCTTAGTGGGAACCAACTTTCTGCAAATGTCTTCATCAGTTTCTCAAATGATAGCCATGACTTCATCTAAACACCGCTTTAAAGACTATAAAACACTTTGAGACATTCTGAGGTCATGTTAAGTGCTCCATAAATCCAAGTCTTCTTGCTCATACTCTCTAAAAGTTATTAGATATCTGTTTTAGTATTTTTGTTAATCTGTGGATGGAGTACGTGATTGGATGCTGATAAACCATCTTATCTTTCATATTTTTGACAGAAAGAATTCTAATCATTTGTTGGTCCAGTTCTGTGTGCAGGCTAAACTTTAAGGATTTATTGATTCTAATGGGTGAAAAATACTTTGGTCCTTTCAAATGGTTTCATTAGTTAAGAAGTACATAAGAAATAAGAGCAGGAGTAGAGGATTAGTCCCTTTAGCCTGCCTCACCATTCAACAAGATAATGGCTGACCTGCACATGCCAACTCCTCATAGCCTTCACCTCCCTGATATTTTAAAAATCTATCTACCTTTCCTTTAAATACATTATCATCATCTTCTTTAAGTGATCTAGCTTCCACTGTGGAGTAGAGAATTCCAGTCATTCACTATCCTGAAAATAAATTCCTTTGCACCTCAACCTTAAATGAGTGTCCCCTAATTCAAGAATCCTAAAATAGTGCAAATGTATTCTCAACATCTACCATCAGAATCTAGTCTGTTTCCAGAGATCACCTCTGTCTTCTAAACTCTAAAGGACCAACCTGTTTAGCCATTCTTAATATGTCAGCTCCTTCATCCCAGGAATCAGTTTAATTAATCACTTCTGAATAGCCTCCAATGTAATTAAATCATGTTTTAATAATGATGACCAAAACTGTACAAAATATTCCCAGGTATGGCCTCGCTTAACACCCTGTACAATTGTAACAAGACTTCCCTACTTTTAAAATCCAGCCACCAGCAATAAAGTCTAAAATTCTATCTGCTGTCTTAACACGCAGATGCTGCAAATAATTACGTTTTCGTGTTTCACAAAAACACCCAGATCCCCCTCCATGACACTTCTTGGAGTCTTTCTATTTAAATAATAATCTGCCTTTTTATTCTTTGTCTCAAAATGAATTACCTCATACTTTGTTACATTCAACCCTTTCTGCTAAGTTTTTGCCCACTCTCAACTTCTGTCCTCATTACAACATGACCTCCCAACTACTTTTGTACCATGAGCAGATTTGGATATATTATGCTCTGCCCCTCCTCTGAATCAACAATATAGGTCATAAATAATTGAGGTTCTAGCATTGACCCATGTGGTGCCCTTTTGGTTGTGTTTCCAATATTATAAAGATCCATTTATCATAACCCCATAAAATATAGGAGCAGAATTAGATCATTTGGCCCATTGATTCTGTTCTACCATTCGATCATGGTTGATATTTTCTTAACCTGATTCTCCTGCCCTCTCCCTATAACCTTTTGATCCCCTTACTAATCAAGAAACTATCCATCTCTGCCTTAAAGACACTCAGTGACTTTACTAAAGGAGGTAATGGAGGCCATGAGTTCCATAGATTCTCCACTCTTTGGCTGAAGAAATTCCTCCTCATCTCAGTTCAATAGGGTCATTCCTTCACTCTATGGCTGTGCCCTCACATTCTAGTCTCACTTCCTAGTGGAAACATCATCTCCATGTCTATTCTATCCAGGCCTCTCAGTATTCTGTAGGTTTCAATGAGATCGCTCTCATCTTTCTAAACCCCATTGAGTATACACTCTGAGTTCTCAACCGCTCCTGATATGACAGGCCCTTCAACCCCAGAGTCATTCTTGTTAATTTCCTCTCGACCCCCAAGACCACACATCATTTCTTAGATACAGGGCCTAAAACTCCTGACAATATTCCATGTGCAATCTGACCAGATCCTTATACGGCCTCAGCCGTACATGTCCGCTCTTTTATTCTAGCCATCTTGAAATTAGTGTGAATGTTGTATATGCCTTCCCAACTGCCAACTGAACCTGCATGTTAACTTTAAAAGAATCCTGAATTCAGATTCCTAAGACCCTTGCCCTTCAGATTTCTGAAGCCTTCCCCCATTTCAAAAATGCTTTATGCCACAACCCCTCACCCAATCTGCCACTTCTATGCCCACTCTCAGCTTGACCAGGTCCTTCGTCACCTCCCCGCTTCCACATCAGTACCTGCCCCTCCACTACCGTTGTGTTATCTGCAAACTTAACAACAAGGCCCTCCATTCCTTCATCCAGATCAATAATGTATGACAAATAGTTGTGGTCCCAACACTGACCCCTGTGGAACTCCACTAGTCACCAGCTACCATCCTGAAAAAGATCCCTTTATCCTCTTCTGATAGTCAGCTGATCCTCTATCCATGACAGTGTCTTGCCCATAATGCCATGGGCTCTTATTTAGCACCCCTCTGACTCCATCTTCTCAATCCATGGTAATATATTGCCCCCAATATCTGTGCAACACCTTTTTATGTGGCAGCTTATTGAATGCCTTCTGGAAATCCAAAACACTATCTACTGTATTAACTAGAAATTCTACCATATTTTGCACACTACCTCTGAGAAGATTCTGAGCCGTGACTTCTCTTAATAATCCTACCTCATTAGATCTAAAATAACTTCCTGGGTAAGTTCTGAAACTGCTCCCTGATGCAGTCTGCAAACTTGTCTTCCATGTTATCCTTCAACATCTCATTTGTCCAGTAAGCAGCAGGTTAAAATCACCCATGACAGTTGTAAAGCTGTTTGTTCAAGCCTCCATTATTTTCCAATGTATACTTTGTCTTACAATGAGGCGACTATTCGGGACTCTGTAGAAGACCCTCACCCATGATTTATTTCCCTTGCTATTCTTTGTTTTCACTGAAATTGATTCCACATCATAACCTATCACACCTACATCTTACTGTCCACCACACTGATCCCTTCCATTGTTAAGAAGGCTACGCTACCTCCTTTTTCCTTTCTTACCCATTTGTACAAAATGTCAAAACCCTTTTGAATATTGAGTTCCCAGACTTGGTGCCTCTGCAACCAGATCTCTCTCATAGCTACCAAGCGACAAATAGTCATTTAATACTATTTGTGCTGTCAACTCATTATTTTGTTGTTAATGCTGCAAATGTTTAGTAAGTTTTGAAATGATGTTCAAACAGTTTCAGATTCAGTAATGATAACGTTGGAAAATGCACTTCAAATGGATTAATTAGATAAGTCACAAAAAGCATAGCACAGATACTAATATGACACTAAAAGAAAATAAGGGGAAAAATAAATGTGAAAGGAAAAAGGACTTTCACATTGATTTTTTAGTTCAGGATTATTTTTCAAAATGAATAATAATTTTGCAGTAATAAAATCGCTTTTCTCTCGTTACTCTGATAATTTTCTACCTGACTAATTTTCTTTAAGTAGTCAAATCATGCTCCCTCAGGTCCATTGGAATTAAAAATGATAGTGGCACTGGTCCGTACTCCTTTATATATGTCAAGATCCTGTGATATGGCCTATCTTGTTAGTGCATTTATGTTACCATGTGATTCTATTATGTACAGAAATATTGATCAGAAAATCAATCGATCTGGGGTATCAGTTGGCTAGTACAGCCATTTTTAAAAAAAACACACACCTGGATTTTGTGTCCTTTTTTCTCTGATCCACAAATGTACTTTTTTGACAACACAAAAAAAATTATTGAATCTGAAAATCATTTTTATACAGACAATCCAAGTAATTGAGCAGAAAAGGCCCAAAATGGGTCACAAAACTTTTGAGCTAACAGCAGATGAAGGTTGGTTCTTGAAATTGACACAATACTCCATGAATGAAAGCTGGAAAATAACGTTTTGGTGTCAGAGTGGAATATTTTCAGCTTTGGGATTTGTTTAGGTTTGCCTTTGCCTTTAATTTAGTGGTAAGCAAAAATTCCCCTCTGATAGTATTAAACTGTACTTTTCCTCTTTTGGTGAAGTGAGAGGTGGACAGATCTGTTTTCCCATCTATTACAGCTGGCAACTTTGGAGAAGACTTTACGTTGAATGCCCAGCAGAATACTGATGTGCATCAGGATTTTTCCCAAAGTCTGCAGCTGTGGGATGCATCTGCGTATTAAGTAATCCTGCCTCATCAGATTTTGGAATTTAGTTTGACAAAAGCTCCATGGAGTCTGAGTACTCCCAGTTCTGCTATTTTGTTGGATCATGGAAATTCTTCAAATTGTGAAATGTTTCATGTGAGATTTTCTCTGTCACTGAGCACTCTCTTCCTCAACACAATCCTCCCCTTTCTCCTGAACGATTGACCCATGATTAGTAAGTGCATCATCAGTTACCTGTAGCTGAAAATTGGCTCAGTCAATTTTTGTCTGATCATGCTCCTGTGAAATACCTTGCTGTTTCTTAGGCTCTCAGCTGCCCAGCTTTGTATGTTTGTCAAGCTGAGTGGTCAAAGTGTTAATGTTATAGACCCCTGAGCCGGGAGGGGTCCTTTTTGTCATTGTCAATTTTACTTCCTATCCAGTGACTGTTAAAAGGGAAGACAGGCATGCATTTATATAGTGCTTTACAAGACCACACGTATCCCAAAGTATTGTAGTCAGTGAAGTGTTTTTGAAATGTTGTCACTGTTATACTGTAAGCAGTATGGCACACAAGTCGTGCAAACCAAGAACGCACAATAGCAATATGATGATGACCAGAAACAGGTATGCTGTGTCAAATCTAGACTGAAGAACTGAGAACTGAGGTTGTGATGGATTTTATATATTTCCAAATTATAAGTCAGGTGGTTTTGCTTGTGGACGGTTTGCATCAAGGGTAGGGTTGGGGTAACTTGCAATGTGATATATGAGCAGAGACTGCAGCATGTTGTTTTAACTGGTCTGGAGCTTATTGCACCAAAGCAATGGCTAACTGAATTATCCAGGCGACTCTTTTTTTTGTAATTTCACTCAGTTAATTCTAGATTATGAAAATATCTGCTTTTCGGATATCACCAGTTTTTGGACAGTCAGATTTGAGGCATTTGACCAGTAAGTCATTATGACTGACATTGATTCAGAATAACTATTGCACAGTACACTGAAATAACCTTCCTAGCTAAGTGAATTGATGCCATGGAATCTTTTTACACTCGCCTGAGAGGGCAGATGGGACCACAGTTCCAGAGTCTCATCAGAAAGTCAGCACGTCCATTCATGCACCACTCAGTACTGCACTGGTATGTCGGTCTGACATGTTGTGCTCACATTCAAGAGTGAAATTTGAATCAAGATCCTTCTGACTGGAAGATTAGAGTCAACTGTGTGCTGATGGAAGAATGTGTGAGAGACAGCTACTCATTCACCAAAATATATTAGCTATGGATAGGAGCTTGATGCTCCTCAACATGCACTCTTGAGTCTTACTGATGAATTTTCAAAAGAGATGCCAATCTTTCCAGTTTTCCTGGAAACATCTAGAGCATGGCATTGTGACCATAGGTACTGCAATTTGAGAAATGTTTAATGATTTAAGGTCCCCGTTGCACATCTACGATGCTACCTCCTACTATTGGATTGCTGAGACCAGCTGATGAGACAAGAAATGGAGGGGGAAGAAGAGGAGACTGCAGAATAGGGGGTGAAGGAGCAGAGCAGGAGAAGTGTATAATGGGCAAGATGAGAGGGAGATGGGAAGGTATTTGGGGATAAGTGGGAGACTGAGGAGAGAATTGGGGGATGGTATCAGTGAAGACTGAGGATATGAGGAGTATGAAGCATGAGGAACAATGCTGAAGGAATGGAGACGGTGACTAAGCAAAGAGGGTCAAGGATGGTCTAAATGGGATTCTAAGGAAAGGCAGTCAAGATTAAACACAAGACAGGTCCTGAGTGAATAGAACAGAGGGAGATGGGCTCAAGTCGAACAGTGTGTTGCAAGGGAATAGAAAGGAATCCACATGAATCCAGCATTTCCTACAGAGCCACTAGCCACAGCAGTACATGGTGAGTGGGAACACTGGGGAGAATTATCAGTAATCTTTACTGTAAAATTTTTAAAAAATTATTTCCAATGATGAGTGAATGGTGTTCAAGGGAAAGCGATGGAGGATTCTCACTGAAAGAACTGAGAAGACGGGTGAATCAAAGTTCTTGCATAGAGGACTGTTAGACCATGAGGTCCTGTGATTATTGAAGTAGAGGCTAGAATGTCATTTAATTCTTTGTAATAAAGAGGATATAAGGATATCTGAGAAGGAGAGAGGGTAGGCAATTGGGTTACATGGGAGAGAACCAGCACTAGGACTGGGAACTTCTGGTCTCCTTTTCTCCTGTAATTTTCATAATTTTGAGTAAAGTTTTGTTTGTTGAGTCTGAGATTGTGGAGCCATTGAGAAATATTGCTGCTGAGCTGAGTTTAGGATGACATACTCAAGGAGAAGAACCCAAACACTGCGCCTGCTGTCCATTGTGCAGATGCTTGATGTGGTTCAGATTGGCCTATGCCACTTGCATTTGATGTGCAAAGTCTAAGTTCAGATCACTGTATCTCTAGCTCCAAGTGTAGAATTGTCACTTTCACACAGTCCGAATTCAAGCTAAAGTCTGAGTGGCTGCGGAGTAAGGTCGTTCTGCTGAAGTTAGAATTAGCTGGGGAACCTGGACACACACATTTTGTAATGAACTGGAATTCTAGCTGTAGTTACAAGATAGACATTAGTGGGTTATAGGATTATTGGTGTACGAGCAGTGTATCAACCTGTCTTGGAGAAAGTGAGGAGTGCAGACGCTGGAGAGTTGTCATCATCGAAAAGTGTGTTGCTGGAAAAGCACAGCAGGTCAGGCAACATCCAAGGAGCAGGAGAGTCAACATTTTGAGCATAAGCTGTTCATCAACTCTTCTAGTGCCATACTGTTTTCAACAACTATCAACCTGTTATTGCAGTTGTGTGCACATCTGTTTATGTCTCCATTGGATCTGAGGGAAATCTGAACATCACAAGTGTACTACATAAGAAAATAAGGAATAGGAGCAGGAGTATGCCAACTGGCCCATTGAGCCTGCTCTGTCACTCAATAGGATTATGGCTGATCTTTTCCAGGACTCAACTCCACTTACCCACCTGCCCACCTCCCTCCCTCCGCCCGCCCACCCCTCATAACCTTAATTCCTTTACTGTTCAAAAATTATTAGTGCATTTCAATGAATTAATGAGTTATTACCCTCTATCTGTTCATGACTGTTACTATTAGAAATTTCTGTCTTCTCTGTTGGAAATTTTTTTCCCGCCTGGGTTTTCCCTGCTTTTCATCTGCACATGGGTGGCCTCTTGATTCTTGGCAGTTCTTGCATTACAACCTGAATCCATGTGCAAAGTTACTGCAAAGGACTCCACCTCGGGAAGATAAAGTGAAATCACAGACGCAGATGCTGTCGGCCCAGAGCTTCAACAAAGCCTCCGAGCAGACCTAGTGAACTCAAATAAGTATTGACTGCTTGGATGAGGTAGAAATAACAACTGCTTCACGTGGGACCTTTTTTGATGCCTTCAGAGGGGGATGGTAGGAGAAACTGGTGGGAAGAAACCAGCACTTTGTTTTAATTTTGTTGAACATTCTTATGTGATTGAAAATGTTATTTGTGTGGTGTGGGAGAGCAGGAGCATAGCACTGGGCGGATCTGTTTGTTCATTGAGGCCCAGTGAAATTTTAGCCAAAAAAGCTCAATTATTCATTTGAGGGTTTGAAGTGGCTGCATCATCAGGATTTCCTCACAAAAGATCATAGCAATGCTGCCAGATTTGTATGAGCTTGTTCAGGCTGCGCACTGACCTGTTTCTTATGTCAGCTTTTCTTTACTGCTTCTAAGCACAACTTCTAATGGTGACATTTTTCCGTACTGGGTTGGCCTTTAATCGAATGTTAAAATGTATTTTACTAAGTATAAGTACTTTGCACTGCACATTTGAAAAGGTAATCCGTATAAGTATACATGAGTAGAATTCCTGAAGTTTGTTACCTGTCAAGACTGCTATGCTGTTTGCTACATGTTCCACATCGTAAAAATACAGACTCTTCAAATTAAAGTTGATTTGGATGCAAATGTGGTCGAACCTTAAGTAATGCAGTTATCAGTAGGGGGCCTGTACAATGTGAAGATATTGCAGCTTGTTCACCAGTCACATGCCAGTTGTAACTCTGTTCAGAGCTACATGCATTCCGAAAATGTCATGTCAAGCTGCATTCCAGACATGTCGTCGGCTGTAACCTAATTGATCTGGTCTTTTGTAAGTAATCTCCTCCATGCAAGAATCTTCATTGGTTGTATTTTAAGCCTTCTAGTAATGATTCCAAAACATAATCTAACATGCTCATGAAGTTATTCATGTTAATAACTTGAATTTGTTTACGTTTGATCATTAAAACCACCTCCCCTGACGGATTCTTTAATTAAAACATCATTTCATCAACACTCAGGCATAGACTTAAAGAGAGTCTCGACCTCAGTCTGTCTGTATTGTGAACTAACTTGTGCTTGGATGTCAGCTGTTCCAATTGTTGTGAAGCAAATTTCACAATGTGTTCACTGCTGAACTTGAATTTGATGATTGTGAGACACCACAGTTTTAGCCTACCTGATGATGTATTGTAATAGTATTCCAGTCCAGGAGGAGAAGCAGATAGTCTTTTATCACAGTTCTCCTGCCATAAGGTGGGGAAATCAGTCGAATTCCAACTCAGGGTTACTGACCAGTGGCCTCTGCTGGAAAGTGGATGGCAAATGATGACAAGATTGATCCAATTGAGATTAGTGCATCAAAAAAAAGTCCTTAGCAGTTTACTTAGTTGCACTGAACTTGATGTCTGCTGTTAGAAAGCTGCATTCAGGATTAACATTTGGCTATGTCAAGGAAGCTACACCAGTCATGATGTATTCGACTACATGATGATGGAGAGATTCTGAAGACAGAAACAACAGTCTGGACTACATGACAAGTCTAAGTGTTTATAGTTATTAGAATGTGAATCAACACTTACTTTGAAAAGACCTTAGATTTCAGTGTTCTCTCTTTAGTAGAGTACCCGACTTCCTCTAAGATGACCCTTGCTATAACAGGTTTGTCTCCAGTGTGATTGACACAGTTAATTTTATACTGCACCTATGTCAATGACAAAACATTGAATTAGTGACTGCTTCAGTGGCTACTATTATGGCATCAGAAATTTGAGCTGAATTATTGCAGTACAGTAGCTTTAGTTACAAGGTTAATCTGTAAAAGCACATTACTAACATATTCATGTACTGAAATTTACTGTTTTATTTTGGCTATTGAAAGTAATTTTAATTTTATCAGCTATTTGGGTTTGAATAGAATTTCAGGCCAAAAGACAGTAGACACTCAGCATACTAATGCTGTAACTCTAGTCAGCGTTTAGTGAAACAACCACAGATTTGACAAACTAGATCCTAACATTGGGAATTTCAGTCTGATGTTGTGAGAGCATCTGTCCCCAAAAAGGCACTTGTGTGGCTGAGTGAGTGATATTCTTAGCGGTGTGGTCCCTGGGTCACTGGCCCAGGAGACATCTTTCCATAATTGCCAGCTGGTAGGTCTTTTGTGTTAAACAAGACCAACAACCGGATGTGGGCACCAAATGGAAGTGAAAGTTTGGGCCTTGGATGTCAAGCAACTTTTTTAAAAAATTGAGATTTCAGCTTTTGTGAAGAGAACTAATGTAATCTTTTGTTGCAAAGCCGCCCTTCACATTGGTGCTTTTATGCTGGTATTCGCCAGTTCCTTCATAATGGGTACCTAGATGTATCTTTAGTGGTTTGAGTTCCCACCTGTGAATGTAAGGCCATTCAGGAAATCTGGTGTGATTTAGCAGTAGAATCAATTAGGTCAGTGATCACTGAGAGCTTGTCTTGGATAAATGTGATTTCATGATTTAATATTGTTTGAATTAGAATGCAGACACCTCAACTGCTTTTGATTTTTGTTTGAAAAAAAAACTTTTAACACAGAAAAAGGTTGTCTTAGTAATAGTGCTGAGTTATCAATTACGGTATCCTCACTTCTCGGCATGTTCATCACAGCCTTACAAACCTTTTCCTTTCAACCTTTTCCTATTTCAGACCTTTGTGATTGCTACCCTTGTGTTTACTCAATTAATGTTATGTTTACACACCACTTTAGTGTAGTTTTTCACAGACCTTTGGGATTAAATATATTGTTTGCTTATTTTATATATTACCAAACTGTAAACTAGATAAGATTTATTTTTATTATGAACACCACTGCCAGGTGGAGTAACACACTTAGGCGACAGACACTGAACTCTGTGGTGGCATGTGACTGCCCAGTGATGGTTCAGCAACAGCCTACTTTGACAAGGATGGCACTGCTGATGCAGTTACAAGGACAAATAGGGGAAAAGAAAACCAATGTTTCTTTCAATAACCTGATGGCTGTACTACTTATTACTCATACTGGCTTTTTATTCCAGAGTTGTTTCATTAACTGAATTATGGCTCGGTTATTGCATATATGTCAGATTTATTTTTCAAAAACCTAGAGGTAGTTTAACATGGGTTTCTGCTCAGTTGAAGTTCTGAATAAAAAAACATTGAAATGTGCTAAGTGCTTAAATGCTGCTATCATTTAGCATGAATTCACATTGATTTTCTTTATTTCTGATGTTGTTTTCTATAAAATATGTTTTAATGTCTTAATTATCTGAAACACTCTGAATGCTAATTGTGATTTCAGTTGTGTGCCCATTTAAACTAGAATAATTTCACAATGGGTGATGAAACTGTATCGAGAGTTTGATGTATGTTATCACAAACAATTGAATGTACAGTATTAATAAGATGCATCACCTTCCATTTTAAGTTGAACTGCAGGTAGAACTCCCTCCTTTGTAATATGTTTGAGCTTGCTTTTCAAAAGTCCATTGCATGCATTCCAGTTAAAAAAAAAGAAATAAATTGGCAGAGCAATGGAGTTAAAGAAATCAAAGATCTGTTAGGAAATTGGATACTTGCGGAGAATGGTCATTTCCCAGTATAAATGCAGTATTTTGGATAATGTACCAGATAAATGAACTTGCTGTTTCTCAACCTGTTGGTAAATTTGCTATTCTCACTGGAAAGGTTTTTGCTTAATTTCTAATGAGTCCTTCGTATAAAGTCAACATCTGCATATGTGGTATCCAGTTTGTAAAACTGATCAATCAGGTTCTTGCTTTTAAAGAAAAAGTCTTAGAACTTGCCACACTGTTGGGTTAATGGACTGGGTGCAGTCCCCTGCTGGATCCATATAGGTGCCTTTGAAGCTTGCTTGACAGAAGCAAAAATCTCAAGCTATGAATCTACAGTATTTCACTAGTGTGTGCAGGCAGCTGACCACAGGAATGTTGAGACTTAAGAAAAACATGGGAAAGCGATTTAAGTGTTCACCCTTTGACCTGTCAAGCCTCACTTACTTCCAATGATGATTAGTGTGATCTAGCAGGTTAAAAATAAAATAGCCAGTAAATCTGAGAGTTTAAAGGGTCACATGAATTCTATGAGATCTGATCTTACCAATATTGATACCCTTTACTGCAGTGCACAAAAAAAACCCTCAAAAGATTAAACAATACATTGTTGTAGTATGCTTCTAAATTCATTCCCAAATTGTACTGACTGGTACATCAAAGAATAATTTAAAATTTGATGCAGTTGGAGAGATGGGTGTCTTATCCAGATGGAATTACTCTTAGTTTAAGAAGAGATCTCTGGCTATTTGGGGAGTGTAGTCATTATTATGGGCAGGTGCTTATTTGTGAATCCTGTTATAATGTTGTTACTTGGAGAAAATGAAAATGAAACTTCCTGAACCTATATGGTGAATTATTTTATTGTTACCCCAGAGGTTTATTTCCAAGGTTTCACACTAATGGAAATCCCAAGCTCTTTTTGTGGAATTGATCTCATTTGTTCTGACCCTGGTTATTTATGGCACACCGTATTTTCAGAGTATGACTGATACCTTATTTCTAATTCATTGATAGTTACTTCCATTGGCATGGTCATAAAAATATAAAAGAAAATAAAATCAGACCATTTGCCACATTCAGTGCAATTCTGCCAACAGAATTCCCCATTGTGGATTTTGCACATGTGAAAGCATGTGCTGAGATAAACCATAAGACCATAAGACATAGGAGTGGAAGTAAGGCCATTCGGCCCATCGAGTCCACTCCGCCATTTAATCATGGCTGATGGGCATTTCAACTCTACTTACCCGCATTCTCCCCGTAGCCCTTAATTCCTTGTGACATCAAGAATTTATCAATCTCTGCCTTGAAGACATTTAACGTCCCGGCCTCCACTGCACTATGAGGCAATGAATTCCACAGGCCCACCACTCTCTGGCTGAAGAAATGTCTCCGCATTTCTGTTCTGAATTTACCCCCTCTAATTTTAAGGCTGTGCCCACGGGTCGTAGTCTCCTCGTCTAACGGAAACAATTTCTAGGCGTCCACCCTTTCCAAGCCATGTATTATCTTGTAAGTTTCTATTAAATCTCCCCTTAACCTTCTAAACTCCCATGAGTACAATCTCAGGATCCTCAGCCGTTCCTCGTATGTTAGACCTACTGTACCAGGAATCATCCCTGTCAATCTCCGCTAGACGCGCTCCAGTGCCAGTATGTCCCTCCTGAGGTGTGGGGCCCAGAACTGGACACAGTACTCCAAATGGGGCCTAACCAGAGCTTTATAAAATCTCAGTAGCACATTGCTGCTTTTATATTCCAACCCTCTTGAGATAAATGACAACATTGCATTCGCTTTCTTAATCACGGATTCAACCTGCAAGTTTACCTTTAGAGAATCCTCGACTAGCACTCCCAGATCCCTTTGTACTTTGACTTTATGAATTTTCTCACCGTTTAGAAAGTAATCTATGCTTGTATTCTTTTTCCAAAGTGCAAGACCTCGCATTTGCTCACATTGAACTTCATCAGCCATTTCCTGGACCACTCACCCAAACTGTCTAGATCTTTCTGCAGCCTTCCCACCTTCTCAGTACTACCTGCCTGACCACCTATCTTCATATCATCAGCAAACTTTGCTAGAATGCCCCCAGACCCTTCATCCAGATCATCAATATATAACATGAACAGCTGCGGCCCCAACACTGAACCCTGCGGGACACCGCTTGTCACCGGCTGCCATTCCAAAAAAGAACCTCTTATCCCAACTCTCTGCCTTCTGTCAGACAGCCAATCCTCAATCCATACCAGTAGCTCACCTTGAACACCATGGGCCCTCACCTTACTCAGCAGCCTCCCGTGTGGCACATTATCAAAGGCCTTTTGAAAGTCTAGATAGACCACATCCACTGGGCTTCCCTGGTCTAACCTGCTTGTCACCTCTTCAAAAAATTCTAACAGGTTTGTCAGGCATGACCTCCCCTTACTAAATCCATGTTGACTTGTTCTAATCTGACCCTGCTCTTCCAAGAATTTAGAAACCTCATCCTTAACGATGGATTCTAGAATTTTACCAACAACCAAGCTTAGGCTAATTGGCCTATAATTTTCCATCTTTTTGTCTTGATCCTTTCTTGAACAATGGGGTTACAACAGCGGTCTTCCAATCATCCGGGACTTTCCCTGACTCCAGTGACTTTTGAAAGATCTCAACCAACGCCTCCGCTATTTCCTCAGCCACCTCCCTCAGAACTCTAGGATGTAGCCCATCAGGGCCAAGAGATTTGTCAATTTTAAGACCTTTTAGCTTTTCTAACACTTTCTCTTTTGTAATGGCAACCATACTCAACTCAGCCCCCTGACTCCCTTTAATTGTTGGGATGTTAATCATGTCTTCCACTGTGAAGACTGATTCAAAGTACTTATTAAGTTCTCCAGCTATTTCCTTATCTCCCATCAGTACCCTTCCAGCATCAGTTTGAAGTGGCCCAATGTCTACTTTTGCCTGTAGTTTGTTTCTTATGTATTGAAAGAAACTTTTACTATCATTTCTAATATTACTGGCTAGCCTACCTTCATATTTGACCCTCTCCTTCCTTATTTCTCTCTGTTATCCTCTGTTTGTTTTTGTAGCCTTCCCAATCTTCTGATTTCCCAGTGCTCTTGGCCACTCTATAGGATCTCTCTTTTTCTTTGATACACTTCCTGACTTCCTTTGTCAGCTATGGCTGTTTAATCCCTCTGCGGATAATCTTTCTTTTCTTGGGGATGAACCTCTATACTGTGTCCTCAATTATACCTACAAACTCCTGCCATTTTTGCTCTACTGTCTTCCCTGCTAGGCTCTGCTTCCAGTCGATTTTCGTCAGTTCCTCTGTCATGCCCTCATAATTACCTTTGTTTAACTGTAACACCATTACATCCGATTTTGCCTTCTCTCTTTCAAACTGCAGACTGAACTCTACCATATTATGATCGCTGCTTCCTAAGTGTTCCCTTACTTTAAGATCTTTTATAAAGTCTGGTTCATTACATAGCACTAGGTCCAAAATAGCCTGCTCTCTTGTGGGCTCCATGACATGCTGTTCCAAAAAGCCACCCTGTAAGCATTTCAAGAATTCCCTTTCTTTGGATCCACTGGCAACATTATTTACCCAGTCCACCTGCATTTTGAAGTCCCCCATGATCACTGTGACCTTGCCTTTCTGACATGCCTTTTCTATATCCCGGTACATGTTGCGCCTCTGGTCCTGACCAGAGGTCTGTACATAACTCCCATTATGGTTTTTTTGCCTTTGTGGTTCATCAATTCCACCCACACAGACTCCACATCATCCGACGCTATGTCATTCAGTGCCATAGATTTAATTTTGTTCTTAACTAACAAGGCCACCCCGCCCCCTCTGCCCACCTCTCTGTCTTTTTGATAAGTTGTAAACCCTTGGATGTTTAACTGCCAGTCCTGACCCCCCTGTAATCATGTCTCTGTGATGCCTACCACATCATAATCATAATCAACGTTCTAATTTTTTTCACATCCAAACTGAGAAACTATTGAGTCACACCACTTAATAGTATTTCTCAAAATATTTCTTGTTTTTAATTTCTTGAAAATCAACAAAGAGCTGATATAAAGAAAGTAGATGGGTGGAAAACTATTCTTGATATTTCAAGTTTGTCTCACCCTGTTTTTGACACTGATGTATCCCAGTCTCCTTGCCAGTAAATGGTGACGTTCTCCCCTATTGATTTGCTTCAAAACAGATTGTGAGGAAAAAATCACTCCCAGTGATCATGTGAAGTTACTTTTCATTTCATCATTTGCTGAAACATCTCTCCTTTCCTTGTATCTCCTATCTAAAGATCTATAACCTCTATGAAGCATGATGTAAATTAGTCTATGAAGACTCTACAGTTTAGCATGTTGGTACCGACCTGAGTCAAACCTTTCTTTTCTGCCAATTGTCTGACTCATTTCTGAAATGATTATTCAATCATGCTTCTTGTTACGAAGATTTTATAGAGCTGGGAAATTTCTAGTTCTTCACATTATACCACTTGTTCTCAGTTGGTAGAACATTGCTTCTCACTCAAGGTTACAGGTTCCAGCCCACCCCAGAATTGGAGCGTGAAATTCAGTGTTGATGATATTGTGCAGTACTTGAGGGAGTGCTGCATTGTCAGAGAAGCTGTGTTTGAAATGACATGTTAAAGTGAGCCTGTCACGTAGATATTTCAATAAGAGCGTGAGATTTATCCTCCGTGTACTGATCCTTATTTATCCCTCTGTTGATTTAAATAACAGATTATCATTATCATTATCATTATCCCATGTTGTTTGTGGTTCCTTATTGTGTGAAAACTTCTTATAGCAGGAATTGGGCTTCAAGCTACTTAATTACCCAGAAACCATTTTGGAACATATGGGAGTTGTGAAAGAACTAAATGTTTCACAACAATTGTAGTTGATGCTCAGGAAACAATGAGGAGGGAAGATCATGTGAATTGCTGTTTTAACTGCAAGTTGTTCAGTAAGCAATGTAGACATGTTATTTTTACGTTGCTTGTGTAGCAGATCCATTAAATTGTTTACCTTTCAATCTATTGGACTGTAACTCTTGAGCACAAGGTTTCTCTTCCTTAGGGTGGTTAGAAGGGGAAATAATCGGGCAAGCTGACTGAGGCAAGTTATTCACCCCCTTCTTGCATCATTCCCCTTAAATTCCAGTTGAGAATGTTAATGTGAAACCTTGATCTGCCAACAACTAAGGCACTGAAGTGGTCAATTCAAGGCCAGTAAAGGGCTACAATCCGCCATTTTCTCAATGACTTCGGTGTTTCTGGCAAGGTCAAAAAGTGGTTTGTTTCCTTATTGTAAACCAAGGCAAACAGCCTGCTTTGTTTGTGGGGGAGTGTCCATTTTTCCCAGTTTGGTGGGAATCAAAGGCACAGATGAGGGGCAAGGAGATGGTCGCTGAAAGCTGCCAACTGCCCACCTTATGCCCTCCCTGTGACCTACTGTGTATAATATTGCCATTGGATTCCCCCCTAGGAGTAGGCCTTGACTGCATTTCTTAGGATCCAGGAGCTGCCAGCCTTTAATTATCCTGCAGTTTTTGGTGACTGAAAGCATAAGGTCTGTGATGGCCTGAAAAATGCATTTATGCTCTATCTGTTAGCTCCCAATGAGCTGACTGGCCTGCATTTGAGGAAAGTTTTCCTTGGTGGGGTGGTGGTATATTAGTTGCCGTCTAAGCAACCCACCAGCACACTTATTACAAAAAGGGAAAATTATATCCTAACTGTACAAAGTTGCATTTAGGTAGTGTTTTTATGACAGAATCACTAGACCAAAGTAGCCTGCTAAATAAATGATTGGACCTCACGAAAGAATAAGGGAGACATTAGAAAGATAATGGAAAGAAGAAGGTTCTGGGTGTGTTGATTAATGTGGACTGAAAGAATCCAAGGCAACAGGATTCTGGAAGACATGATAATGATGACTGAAATACACAAAATAAATGAGACCAGAATAAATGTTAACTTCAGAAAGTGTCTGCTTTGCATGCCTCACTTATGAATCTGTGGTTATAAAATCATATCAACGTGGCAGTTAGAAGCAGATTTTGGCTGGGTTTGTAGTGAAGATTTGGCAATGAATCATTTGCTTTGCTCATGCCAGATTTATAATCTGTATTCAGTAGTTATCCAGGTTTGCTATAGATCAAGCACAGTGACTTGGATGAGCAGAATATCAGGGTAGAAATAAAAATTTGTGTAGAACAGTGAAATAATTGATGGATAGCTTTCAATAATTAAGCAGCATTCTCATTTTAAAATTAAGATTTGAACTGGCTTTAACTGTTTGCTTGTTGGGAGGTTTTCCCAGTACTGATTTAAGTTTCATTCTTGGGATTTTAGTAATATGGGAGAGTGTGCAGATGATCTACTCAACTTTCATCAATGTTCCTTTGAATTAAGCTCATAGTTTCAAAAGGATTGCCCTGGATTATGTTTGATTCTTGTGTTGCAGTGCCCACTTCTATGGATAATTAGTTTGCATTAACATGCCATTAGAAATTGTTAGGTATTCCAATTTTAAAAAACTAGTGTTCAGCCATTTCTTAGTGTTGCACGTTATTAGCGCACATGTCTCCTCACAAGATCTCATACTAACCAAGCAAAACTGGAGGAGAGAAATGCTGAGTGTTATTGGTCTATGTTTCCCATTCCTTCACACAATCCAGTGACTCCCTGAAATATCATGTATTGTGATTTGTTGGTAAGGGCAGAATACAGTCAAACTATATCACCTCATTTCTGAAAGAATGGAGGCATATCTGCTCACTCATGAAGAATGAAAAAGTCTTTCATGATTTATGTCTTAAATTTTACGAGTGTTTTTAAACAGTAGATTCATTCTCCAATTTGCCTTGTAGCAATGGAAAAAAAACTACTTTTGAGCCTTGATAAATATAATCTCATTGCTGCTATACTTTTAATGAATCAACATTTGCTGTATATTGAATATCACTACCACGATGAAGTATTCCAGGGTGTACCTGGTACTCTGAATATGTGCAAGCCATTACTTAAAGTTACTTCCTTGCTTCTCCCTCCTCATGTATCAAACATTGATAACTATTTGCTTTCACTTAACGTTCTCTACCTGCACTATGATCTTTACCATCACTCTGTCTCTTTCGCTTTTCGATTTAATGTTTTAAATTATTAGTTTTTTATCCCAAAGCTTGCAATTTCACATTTTTGATTGAATCACAAAACTAATACCACAAAAGTACTTAAGCGCCTTTCTTGCATTATTCCTTGGAGTCTGTATTCATTCATTTGATATCATCAGCAAATTCGACTGCCATTCATCTTGTACAAAAGCATCAACTGCTGGAGAAACTCAGCAGGTCTGGCAGCAGGAGAGAAAGCAAATTTAACGTTTCAAGTTCAGTGACCCTTCTACAGAACATCTGCTTTCTCTCCATGGATGCTGCCAGACCAGCTGAGTTTTTCCTGCAATTTATATTTTTGTTACAGAATTCCACCATCTGCAGTTCTTTGTGTTATTTTAGTGCTATTCATCTTGGACTTGCACACAGTAATTTTTGGAAATGCAAACTGCAAAAATTCCCTGTACACATCCCGGAGCATAGGAGAAAGTGAGGACTGCAGATACTGGAGATCAGAGCTGAAAATGTGTTGCTGGAAAAGCGCAGCAGGTCAGGCAGCATCCAAGGAGCAGGAGAATCGACGTTTCGGGCATTCCTGAAGAAGGGCTCATGCCCGAAACGTTGATTCCCCTGCTCCTTACATCCCGGAGCATGCCTAGATCCAGTCCTGCAGATTTGAAAAGCAGTTATTTTGTTTTCTATCTTCTAATCATCCTTGCAATCCCTGCAGATGCTGTCACATTTTTAACATTCATTCAAAAATTCTCATCTCACTGGTCACCCAATGCTTCCTGAAAATTCACATCCACAATTCAGTTATATTCCATATTCAGTGTGTTGAAAACCTATTGCGTCTCTTCAGTCAGAAACATAGAGACAGAGATGGAGAATTCCACTGGTGGTCAAACAGCAACCAAATGAGAATTCAAATATTATATATTTGGGCAATTCAGTTAGATCCAGTTATAGTCAAATAAGAAGGACAGATATTTCAGGAGTTGATTAGCCATCTTTATGGGTTAATTGGAAACTCGCTAAACTGACCATGTAACTTTACTTTCCTCATCAGAGTTTCCTTTCCAAGATGATGAGGTAACTGTAGAAACATTTGTGCTTATCTTAGCATGAAGTGTCTTGATGTTTTCCTTTGTGCAGAGCTAGCTGGAGCTTGACAGCTTGTCTCCAGTCTCCAGTCCCTTTGTGTCTGCTTTAGCTGGAATATCTATATAGTGCAGTGGTTCAGAAACATCTGGAAGTACAGTCATAAGATCACCCTCAGCTATTTTGAGTCTAACAACGTTGTGACATTTTGAAAGGAACAGAATTTAAACATTAACATATCGAAGAGAGTAGAGTTTTCTTTGGGATTAAACTTGCCCTGTGGCCATGACACTGGCCTTAATTGTTCGTCATTTTAATTTTATCTAATGGACTGGAAGAGTTTTAGCATCTCAAACTAAGACTGACTTATACCTACCTGCTGTTCATTTTCCCTTAAATTTGTGTAATAACTGCATCTCTTTAGTCCCTTAGGTTAGTTCCAGTTTCCAAAATCTCTTTGTTAACCACCTTCTATTTTTAATTTCATTAATGTTTTATTACTTCCACATTTCTCTGCAATATGCTTAGTTATTTCTGCCATTTCCTCACACTGATGATAGTTTTTCCTGTTTAGCTGAACTTTATTTCTTAACTACTAAAACAGCTCTTGCTGATTCCTGTGTATTGACTATGACAATACTTGGCTTTAAGAGATGTGTTTTGTCCTAGTTTTTTTTTATGAGAAGCTTTAAGGCAGAGGTAGAGAGCAGTCTACCAGAGCCACTAAAGTAGCGGTTTATGAAGCCTTTTTATTTTAAAAAGAAAATTTGGAACAACAGAAGCAGCCTGGTGGACTCAAAATCCCACAGAACCAGGATTTTTAGTTTTAGCTTTCAGCAGTTGCTGTTGGAGTCTTGAAGAAATAGCTTCCTTTTTTTCCCCTCTCTCTCAGTTACCGCCAAAAACTGGGGTTCTCTCCCTGATATTGGAGTTGTATGTGAAACAATCTGTTTTCTGAATTTACCTTTTGCCAAGAGTGTGTTTTTGGGATGTTACTATATTGCAACAGTTAATTGGTAATACTTACTGCATCTAATATTTTAAGTTTCCTAATAGATTTAAGTTATTCCAATTCTTTCTTTCTTTTGTTCAATTTTAACTATAGTGGATGAATAAACTGTATTTTGCTTTAACTCCAGTTGTTTGACCAATTGAATTGCATCGGGTATGCAACACAACCTTACATTTACTTTTAAAATAAGAAAAAGTTAATGTCTATCTTCTGAATACTTTGAGGGGATTTGATCTGGTCCATAACATGATCAGTAGTTGTTTTTCTCAAGGAAAGAACATTTAGGAGGAGGGGTATGTTTTAGTTCTTTTACTGTTGTTTCAAATAATTAATTGTATAAGCACTCACAAAGTTGAGGGAAGTACAAGCAGGGGCCAAGTGTCTTTGAATTTGTTTTTCTAATACTGATTAGAAGTCTGCTCTTACCCTTCTAATAATATTATGACTCCTTTAGGAGTAATGTGCAGAGTCTCAATTGCTTTGGTGGTAGATGTCAAGAGCATTAGTAATGTTTTAAACTATATGTACGTTTCTATTTGTGGACTTTATGCTCAGTTTTTATTGGGATGAGAGTTGGAGGAAAAGGTAAAGGACCAAAACTTCGGTTTTGTCAGAAATAATCTGTAATAGTGGTTTTGTTTTGAAAAGCACCAAGATTCAATCAAACTATAGATCTCTCTGAAAGGATATGCGCTCTGACTCAAGGTGGATAGCATCAACTGGAACTTTTCTCATTCAACTATAAACCATTCTGTTATTTGTTTTGACTTTCTGCACATATTTTGTCATAGGAAAGGTCATCTCTGACTTCTGAGATATTTGTACAGGAGTGGTTACAAAGAATCTGTAAGCTTAACATTTAAATCAAGCTATCTTTACAATTTGGAGGAGCCAGTGTTGATCTCGGGTGGACAAAGTTAAAAATCACTCAACATCAGATTATAGTCCAACAGGTTTATTTGGAAGCACTAGTTTTCAAAGCGCTGCTTCCACCTGATGAAGGAGCAGCGCTTCAAAAGCTAGCATTTCCAAATAAACCTGTTGGACTATAACCTGGTGTTGTGTTATTTTTAACATTATCTTTACAATATACAGACCCAACACAGTTTTCTATTCTTGGAGAATTTTAGATGTCTTTTGGGTAGTACCACCTGTTTTTCATAAAGATACATTGTTATCACTCATTTTATTTCATAAGCCATTTTCTGAAGATACTGGAGTCTAGTACGATGGGTGAAAGTGAAGACTGCAGATCTGGAGATCAGAGTCAAGATTAGAGTTTTACTGGAAAAACACAGCAGGTCAGGCAGTATCCAAGGAGCAGGAAGATTGAAGTTTCGGGCAAAAGCCCTTCATCAGGAAAGATGAGTCCCTATGGGTGGATGGGTCCCTATCGAAACTCATACTTTTGTGTAGTATTGGGTACTCCCAGTAAGTGGGAAGGCATCTCAAAATCTCCAATTGTACTGAAGTGTCCCCTCTATTCTGGTGCCTGTTCCGCTAGGGTATTGCTCATGCTTCTGTGTAAGTATTCTGTTTGCTAATGGATTGAGGTTAGCTGTCTGCGTTGAGTTTCTGTTCCCAGTCTGCGGTTGACTGGTCAGGATGCAGATCCTCTCCACAATTCTGACCCCAGTTTTTGCTGTTTTGCCTTTCCTGTCCTTTGAGTCTAGTAAGTTTAAAAACTCCTCTCCAACAATGTTCTCCTTCGTATTTATTCTAAACAATTGCTGTGAATGACATTTTCATCTGTAGATCAGCAAATACTGTATCACCTGACCCCAGTGGTACCTTTACACATTTGAGTTTGGAAATTGCAGCCAGAAACAAAAGAGTAGATAAATTATAGTTTGCATTTGTTTTTGTACTAGACCTGTTGAAGAGACTGCAATTAATTAAATATCCTGTTCCTGTTCGATTTTTGATTTTGCAAATGTGTGCCCCATTATTTTAGCTGGTTGAAGTGCTAGCCTGATTGGGATGGGAATGTCATATATGCGTAAAAATGCAAGACAGATGGAGACACAAGTATGAAGATTGGAATCCTGTTGCCTACGAGGATGGTAGAAGTGGAGATGATCAATGAGGAAAAATAAACTTCAGTTACTCCAAAGATATTAAGTTTGGGGCTGACAGGATCACTCCTGAGAGAACCAGCATTGGTTCAGAGGGCTGAATGGCCCACTTCTGTGTTAAAGTTACTCGGTGACTCTAAGTTGTGTGCTATAATGTCATGAGGACCCTGGTGAAACTTCAACAGCTGATGAGTAGCTGCTTCTCTGAGTCTCATTAGGAAAGGATGGAATTCTCTGAACTTTAGGTATGCGCATACACATACATGAACCCTGTGAAATAAATCTTTTTATTTTATTTTATTTATTGTAATATGTGTCTTGTTACAAAATACAGTGATTGTCTTAAACCACAGGGAAAAAAAAACAAAACATAAGATATAAAGGCAGAAAATTGAATAAAGTTTCCAGCTTTACAGTCCTTCTTGTTAAGTGCTCCGCCACAGGCCAAGGGCCAAGCACGAGGCTCCTATGCTGTGCTGCTGCCGCTGGAACACAGGTCACCATCTTCGGTGCCATCTCCTCTCCACCAATTACATCACACATCCACCTTGGTACTCTAGGAATGTTGATTTGCCCATAGCAGATGCCTCCTGCTTGTTTTGCACGGACAGAGGCTGGCAGGATTCAGTGGAGGCCCAGGAATCAATACAGCCCAAGCCTCAAACCGATGATGCTCACCAATGTCCACCTGCCAGAAGCTTGCTCCACGTTAGACTCCACCTGACATACTTGAAACATACAATGTCAAGCATCCAGATATTAATCATCCAATTACAACTTTCACAAACTCTTAATTATTTTATTACGTGTGACTTGCTTTAATAAATACACACTGGCATCTGACAAAGGTTTGTTTTTTAGTTTCTTTTCACAATGACTTAACATTTGGATTTTTAATTCCAGAAGGATAGCATTTCTCGGGATGAACTTCTGTGTACTAAAATGAAAATGTTAGGTACCCTCCAGCTTTGTGTCAATCCAGTTCTCTCCATCACCAAACTGTTCTTGTGTTAATTGTAACATAGTTTGACTGCTTTAACCTAAAGTCTATACTTTGTATGATAACGGTACAAATGAGACCCTGTCAGCAGGAATGTTCAGTAGCTATAAATGTGACATTTTATTTAAAAGAAATACATTTTTTTAAAAGTGCTTCAATAAAACTGATTCAAAAATAAATGCCTGAAAATAAATGTTTGGATTACATAGAGTGCATGACACTGAAAGAGACCATTCAGGACAAACAGTTCAGACCCAGTTTAAGCTCCCCTGTAGCATCTTTCTGTCTTTTCTGATTGAAATTTAGTAATGTAAAGCTGTCTTCCTTACTCTCTCTTCTATATTTGTGAAGCATCCTCCTAAATGCATTCATACTATTCAATTCAATCACTCCCTATGTAACAACTTCCCCAATGTCACTAATCCTATGTTGATGACCCCGATCACTCTTGCTTGCGCAAGATACGTTTACTCTTTACCAACTCGAGCAAAACTGTTCATAATTTTAAAGATCCCTATTAGGTCATGGCTCAAATCTTTTCTTTCCCAAGAACAAAGAAACCCAAGCTGTCAACCCTTTTCTGGTGTGTAATTCAAGTGTTATCCTTTAGATAATATGTTGGTTACATTTCTGCTTTCTGTTTATGAAAGGAAGTCCTTTTTTCCTGTCTAAAATACGCCGGTGTCAAATTTTTATCATCATCAATAGAACCTCCAGAAGTGCTGTGCTTCCTGATTTGAGTTTGCCATGCATTTTGAAATCTAGGGAATGGACGGACATCCTCTCTCCCAGATGCTAAGTATCCTCATAAGCAGTTTGCTGCAACATTATACCCGGAATCATCCTCTTGCACTATTTCCTCTGAAGGATGCACCCATTTTTTGCTTTGCATTATCCCTGTAGCAGTGTAAACATTAGGAAGTCAGCATTGGGAACTTTCAGTGTGTAATTTCCTGCATGATCAGGACTACATTCCTATGGGTCATTTAATTCATTTTCTTAGGATTTGGTTCAATGCAGAAATATTTGATTTGATTAGTTTCAACATAGTCATCTCATTGGAAACATTGTTTACTTCAGGACACAATAAATAGGAGCAGACGAGGCCATTCAGCCCCCCCCAAGCCTGTACCCCAATTTTCAGCTCCAGCAAAGCTTAACCTCATGGGCAGTTCATTGGGTTTCAATTTGCTTATCAAATTAATTTTGGATTAGAGTCAATTCGTTGTCAGCAGCATCAATGTATTTTGATTCGTGCATATCCTTCTAACAATCACATTGCTTTTTAAAACATTTTCAGAATAATGGAATGTGTATTTGTTTTGCTGATTTTTCAAACTATTCATTAACTCCGCAACATGAATCTCCTGTGATGTAGATGCTCTTAATTTTTCTTGCGTTTAGATGGTGATGAACTTACAATAAGGAATTAGGAACAAGAGTAGGCCATTCACACTTTGGAATTTGCCCCACCACTCTTTGAGTTCATGTCTGATTCGCTGCAGACTTCAGCTCCTTATTGCCTGCTCCTTATTGTCCTCAATTCCTTGGTAATTCAAATTCAACTACTTTCAGTGATCTAGCCTCCACGACTCTTTTTGGGTCGAGGATTCCTACCCACTGGGAGAAAGAATTCTTTTGCTTCATAGTTTTAAAGAGGTGTCCTCTAATTCTGTAACTAAGTCAACTAATTTAAAATTGCTGCACTTTTGCAAACATCTTCTCAATATCAGAATCTTGTATATTTCAATAGGATCACCCCTCATTATTTTAAATCTTAACAAATAAAGGCCTAACCTATTTGAATGTTTTCAATCCTTTTCATCCTAGAAATCAGCTTAGTGAGTTATTTTTGAACAGTTGTCAATGCCAGTACATGTTCCTTTTAAATAAGGAGACCAAAACTGTACACAGTAGTCCAGATGTGGACTCACCAATACCCTGTATGTTTATAAGAAGATTTTCTTATTTTTAAATTTCAAACCACAGGCAATAAAGGCTAAAATTTTATTTGCCTTCTTAATTACCTGCTGCATCTATGTGCTAACTTTGTGTTTCTTGTACAAAAACATCCAGATCTCTCTGTCCTGCAATTTTTGGAGTGTCTCTCATTTAAACTATAGCCTGCCTTTTGACTCATCCTACCAAAGTAGATGACCTCATATTTTTCTACATTAAACTCAGTCTGCCAAGTTTTTGCACGCACACAACCTACCTTAGTTATGTCATTATCATATCATGACCTTCTTTAGTTGTATCATCACTAAATTTGGTAGGTTACACTCTGGCCCCTCCTCCCAATTATTAACAAACATTGTAAGTAATTGAGGTCCTGGATCTGATCTTTTTGTGGAACTCCATTAATTACATCTTTCCAACCTAAAAAAGACACGTTAATGCTGACTCTGTGTATGTAGTTAAAGTGGAATGACTGTTAAATTTATGTTTTCTGCCTCAGGAGCCATCTCTGCATCCTGCTTCTCCTGCCAAAAACATCTTTCAGTCTCCAATACTTAGTGTTTCTTGACAGTATTTAGAGCAGATTGCACTGCTTCGGTCGTTTAATTTACTAAATTTTCAATGAGGATGTTTTGTTGCAGAAACTTTAGGGATCTGATTTTCAAAATTGGCATTATACTGTATTTCTCTTCCTCCAACAATCTTGATGTACCAGCTGAGACTACAATCTATATATAAAGGACTGCAACTATGCTAAGAATCCCTCTCCCACACTTAGTCTTTCAGCTCTGTTCACTTAACAGCCTGGCAATCTACATTTCAAACAGCTGTCATTTGGAACTGAGACAAGCTTCTGTAATGAGTTTCACCGTGGTGTTTGTCAGCAATAAGGCAGTCTAGTCTCAAACACAAGAGGGGAAAATCTGAAGACACATTGTAACTGTATTGAAGCTTCCACAGGAAAGCTTTAGAACAGAGTGAAGATGTCTCAGGGCAGTAACGCACCAGGTTACATTATGCATCAGAGTGATGTTCCCACTTCCTGGTCTTCAGGGAGATTGGCTGACTAACTGGTATTCCGTAAAGCTTTTCATCACTCAGCACCAGATATAGAAATAAACTTGACACCTCACTGGAGTAGCAAGCTGGAAACCAGGTCCTACTATTTCCAGGTTTATCACAAAATTTAAAAGTTTTCATCAAAGTATGCAAAAATCCTCAATTTACCTGTTTTTTTTAAGACCAAGACTAACAGAAAGCATAGACCAATTTCTGTAATTAACAATAATTGCAATTTATGGCAAATATATAGATTTTAGCTACAGGTAAACAATTATGAATGGTCAATCTATAACTCTACTGTCAAATCTAAACCCGTCGAGAACTACTCCATGCATATATACATGCAGACAGAAAAGCATTGGTATTATGGTTGGAGCGAAAGATTGGGAAGGCTAAACAGTGGTCCCTGTTCCCACGATTTGCTAAGATGAATCAATTGGCTTATCAGGACTTGCTTTTCCGCAACCCCTGTTTTCTCCAGAAATGTTTGCTTTTTTAGTTAGAGGTCCAGAGTGATTGATTCACAGCTTATAAGTATCTGATTTATTGGTTAACAGCAACCCAGCTTGCAGCAACTAGTGAGGGAAAATAAACTGGCTTTCTTCAGGATTTAGGAAGGCATTTGTCATTGCTCTGTGGACTTGCGAGCAGTTTAAAATCAGCTAATTGTTGCCAGTCAAATCCCCTATGTATAAATCCCCTGGGGCCAGTTCATCTGCAACAAAACTTGCCTCACTGGTGAAAGAAAGCAACACTGTAAACAGTACTTAGAATGATTCTTGCTAACCTGGTAAATCCAAGTGCATGATGGAGTTATTTAGCTGTGAGATGAAATTCTTTGATACAGGTGTGGATTCACGCATCTCAAACTTCTTCTATTTTTTCTATATCATTTATTATAATTAATGTGGCCTGAAGGAATGCCTGAGACCTAATGGAATGAGGTGATAGATATATTATTCATGGGTTAATCAAATGTGAAATGGTTATATAAATATGGGGAGCTAGTGGTGTGAGAGTTGTACAGTGTGTGGTTAACTGAAGTAAAGTTCTCACTAAAGGAGTGGACTTGGATTTCGTATGTAGTTATTTTCCAATGTGTAACATCATTTACATATTAGATATATGCAAAGGATGGGGGTAGTGGTGATTCCATTGAAGACATGCTTCTCGTGGGAACCAATGAAGATGTTAGTAAGACTGGGCTGAGAGGGATGCTATCCATTTGGACATATATGGCACCATTGGAACAGAACTCAACTTCAGACATGGGTGACTCATCTAGATCACTATAATATAGTGATATTGTGCTAATACCAGTGATTTCTTTGAGTATTATTTGGTAAATGTGTTGGAATGTCAAACGAGCATATGGACACGTTCTGGTTGTCGACATGTCAGTCTTGTGTCATCAAAAAAGAAGGAATCCTTCACAGTGTATGTGTAAACCACAGTGAGCTGTGAAGACAAATCTTATCACATATAGAACATAGAACATTACAGCACAGTACAGGCTCTTCGACTCTCAATGTTGTGCTGACCTGTGAAGCCAATCTGAAGCCCATCTAACCTACATTATTCCATTCTCATCCGTATGCCTATCTAATAACTATTTAAATGCCCTTAAAGTTGGCGAGTCTACTATTGTAACTAGGAGAAAGTGAGGACTGCAGATGCTAGAGATCAGAGCTTAAAAATGTGTTACTGGAAAAGCGCAGCAGGTCAAGCAGCATCAAAGGAGAAGGAGAATCGACGTTTCGGGCATAAGCCCTTCTTCAGCCCTTAACACATTTTTAAGCTCGAGTCTACTATTGCTGCAGGCAGTGCATTCAATGCCCCCTACTACTCTGAATAAAAGAAACTACCTCTGGCATCTATCCTATATGCATCACTCTTCAATTTAGAGATATGTTCCCTCATGAGGAAAAGGGTTCTCACTGTCCAACCTGTCTAACCCTCTGATTATCTTAATTTCTCAATTAAGTCACCTCTCAACCTTCTTCGCTCTCTAACGAAAACATCCTCATGTCCCTCAGCCTTTCCTTCTAAGACATCCCCTCTATACAGGCAACATCCTAGTAAATCTCCTCTGAACACTTTCTAAAGCTTCCACATCCTCCCTATAATGCGGTGATCAGAACTGCACACAATACTCCAAATGTGGCCACACCAGAGTTTTGTACTGCTGCAGCAAGACCTCATGGTTTTGAAACTCGATCCAAAGCTACCAATAAAACCAGGGTGGCAAATTTCAAGGATCTATGTCCATGGACACGAGATCTGTCTGCTCATCTACACTACCAAGAATCTTACCATTAGCTCAGAACTCTGCATTCATGTTGCACCTTCCAAAGTGAATCATCTCACTCTTTTTACTGCATTAAACTCCACTTGCCACCTCTCAGCCCAGTTCTGCAGCTTATCCATGTCCCTCTGTAACCTACAACATGCTTTGTCACTATCCACAACTCTCCCAACCTTAGTGTCATCCACAAATTTACTAACCTATCTTCTATGCCCTCATCCAGGTCACTTATAGAAATGACAAACAGCAGTGGACCCAAAACACATCCTTGTGGTACACCACTAGTAATTGAACTCCAGGATGAATATTTCCCATCAACGACCACCCTCTGTGATCTTTCAGCTAGCTAATTTCTGATCCAAACTGCTAAATCAACCTCAATCCTATTCCTCCATATTTTGTGCAATAGCCTACTGTGGGGAACCTTATCAAGCGCCTTACTGAAATCCATATACACCACATTAACCGGTTTACCCTCATCCACCTGTTTGGTCACCTTCTCAAAGATATACTCCCAGGTCAATTACCACCCTAGTAGAAGTCCAACAAGTGAGTTAAAAGCTGTGCATAGTTTGAAATTTGTGAGCATTGTTGGCTTCAGAATGTCTCTTGTATATTTGTACGTGCAACTTATTTGAGTCTGTCAAGATTTCTGTTTTGTTGCAAGTTTCTGTTGTACAGGCTTTACTATAATAGCTTTGATGTGTAAAGTAACACCTTTCTATCCAGTAAAATTGAACTGGATCAAAGCAGAGTGTATTTCTGCATTCCAATCCAGAGTCAAAATGAGTTCTTCTTCCACATGTAGTGTATTTCAAAACTTGTATTAATACAGCAATGCACAGCCACTTTAGAATATGGTGTGCCTCTAGCCTCTACAAAGTGTGGTACTGACCAAAAGCATTGTTTTTGAACTCCTATTGACTGAATGTGTAAATTGGGAACTCTTGATAGGCTCCTTTGGAGAATGATGCTTACAGCTGATATTGCTGCCTTCCAAGCACAGTATTGTGCTTTTCTAAGGAAACTGTTTTTAGTACTCCACATAATAAACCTGCAGGGGTATTACATTGGCACTTGTGGCATTGGCAAGGTGTGAAAATCTAATTATTGGCTTAATAGTAATAATGATTGGATTTGCTTGGCACCAAAATCAGACTTGAACTCAAACAATTAAAGTAACATTCACATGTTGTGCTTCACTGAAGAAGCAATGTACTTTCTCCTCCACAAGTTGATAACACCTATCCAAATAGAGAACGTTTGTAGATAACTTAATCAAAGGTGAAATACATTTTAAGCAGGGATACCAATGACTTTTGATTTACATTTAAATCATCATTTCATGTTCAAAGATTTCAGAATTTAATTATACACCTTAAAGAAAGCCAGATGATCAGATATGATCTTTCTTATGACAATCAAACATAGAATGCCAATTCTCATATAATAAGCATTAAAAAAAACTGCAGATTCTGAAAATCTGAAACTAAAACAGAACACTGGAGAAACACAGTCAGTGGACTAGAAATATTAGCTCTAGTTTTCTGTACAGATGCTGCCAGACCTGCAGTGTTTCTTTAGCGCTCTGTGTTTTGCTTTTGATACAAATTCTGATGGTTACCATGGTTCCACTCCAGTGTAAGGAAAGTAAAGCAGATTTACTGAATTAATACATGACATGACTGACTCAAGATTAAAAAAAACAAATACTTTACTCATACTGAAAGAAAGCAAACCTTAGCAATGTAATTAATGTAATAATGTTGTTTTACCTGTTGCTTTACAGAACTTGCTTATGGTGTAAGGAACTTGTTCGTTCCAATTGTAAACCTCTTCTTTTATGATGTAAATAACTGGAAGACCATGAATTTTTAAATTATTGCTCACTCAAGACATTTGTAACATTTGAGCAAAAGTCTTTCTGTTGCTCCTCTCCCTAACTTAACATGATTATAAAAGATATATTCATCCCCTTATACCACATTACATATCTATTGTACTTGGTACAGGAATCCAGGGACTAGATTCCTCCACCATCAAGTCTCCAATGGCCAGCAGCTGAATGGGTGGCCATTAACTGTGGCCATTGGCCCATTTAGCTGAATGTCTAAAATTAACAGCACGCCTCATTGAAATTCCTATATTTTGCATAAAGCGTTGCACTTCTTAGTGATGCACAAAAATCATTTCAATCTAGACAACATTGCTGGCATGGCATTACTTTTAAAACAGATTAGACCAATAAATCAAAAGCGGGAACAGCAATATAGTCGGCATTTTGGTTTCGCCAACACAGATGTTCAGCAGTGACCACTGGTAAATGTGCTGATGAGTTGACACTGTTCGCTGGAGCAGAATGGAAGCAGGTTCATGCTTCGTGATGCTTTCACACATGTCTGCACTCAGGCCCAGAGGTACAGGACAGTGTAAGGTTTAAGGTCCAAACCAATTGACAGACCTAAACAACAAATACACTTTGGTACTTCTAATGTAGCAGGAGGGTTTCTTTTGGCTACCTTCAGTGGCATTTTTTTCCAGCATTGTCTATTTTTCTGTTTGTTTTCAATTGTTGTTTTTAATATTGTTCTAAGAAAGGAATGGAATATTGTCTTGATTGAAAAATAGTAAAAGGTAGATTGAAACCGAAGAAATATTGAGACTGTTTTATGAGAGTTGATGGTTTGTATTTATAGTGTCATAGAGACGTACAACACAGAAACGGATCCTTTGGGTCCAACTTGTCCATGCCTGCAAGATATCCTCAATAAATCTGGTCCCATTTGCCAGCCTTTGGTCCATACCTCTTCAAACTCTGCCTATTCATGCCTTTTAAATGTTGTAATTCTACCAGCCTCCACCACTTCCTCTGGCAACTCATTCCATACAGGCACTACCCTCTGTGTGAAAAGGTTGCCTCTTTGGTCCCTTTTAAACCTTTCCTCTCTCACCTTCAACCTATTGCCTCTAGTTTTAGACTCCCCTACTTTGAGGAAAAGGCTTGGTCTACTTACTCAATCTGTGCCCCTCCATGATTTTAGAAACCTCCTATAAGATCACCCCTCAGCCTCTGATGCTCCATCCTATTCACAAAGAAGGAAAAAAAAATACAGAGTTGATTTCTTGATCTTGGGAATTGCAATAATCTGGTTGTTCATAAATCCAGATGAATGAGGTAAGATGTGTTGGAAGGGGATTTAAATCTCTGAGATGGCAGATGGACGGTCTAAAATTGGATGCAACGCCATGGGCTTTGTTCACAACACATGCTTGTCTGCCCCAGCCCACCCACAAACTTACTTGTAGCAGGGATGCATTCTGTAACTCTGAGAGAGATCACGTTGGTTTGTCTTTGTGTGTTATTAGAATCAGCCAGGTCCAACTTATTTTCAAGTACCAATGATCCGGCTTTCTGGACTAAACTCTACCTGAATTAGCTGACTTAACCAAAGAATTTGGTAGCACAAAAGGATAGTATTCAACTCATTGTGATCATACTGATACTTCGTTACATCTGTTGAAAATTAATTCCACTGCCCTTTTACCTTGCACATAGTATGGTATTATCATCATCTTCAAATGTTTTCCTCATTTAAATGAGGCCATTTTCTGTGCCACAGCCACACCTTACAAGCAAAGTACACAATGCTCCAAAGACCATTAATAAAAAGAAATTAGCCTATCTCCTCAAAAGAATTTACACAAAATAAATCAACATTTTACACTAAAATCAAAAGAACATGGATGCTAGTAACTTCACTAATAAGCCAGTTACATTAAAGATAATAATAGCACAAAAAACACTGTTATTTATACCTTAAAGCAAACTTCTTCATTGAAACTTTTTCTACATCCATTTGACCTACACCCACAATTTTTAAGTAGTTGATCCCTTATCACTGACCTTTCCAACTTGAAAATATTACTTTTTTCCAATTGCCTATCAAAACCCTTCAGTCATGAAAAACCAATTTCATAAAAATTCCTGTCTTCTCCACTTTCATTGAAAAGTCACATATCTCAATTCTTTCTTTATAATCTATAGTTTCTATTCCTAGAACTATGCTGATGCTTCTTCATTGCAGATATTTTCTAAATCAACCTCATCAGAGATGTTATTATTACATACCTCTGGTACAGGTGGGACTTTAATCCAGGCCTGATTATACGCATTTCTTGGATTTAATCACGTTTTAATTTATATTATTAGGGTCATGTAAAAATGTTATATTTTTTTATCCAGCCAAACTGTCCTGAGAAAGTATTGGTGAGCCACCTTCTAGAACCAGTACGTTTCTGGATGGTCGTGCATTGCAAGAAATTTCAGAATATTTATCTCGTGGATGTAGAAACATGGCATTATATCTTTTGAAATGTATCTATTTTTTGCACATGTACATAGTTTCCACAGTCAAGATACTGTGTGTTTTGAAGGAGACTGATGGTTTTCCCACACTGTTGCTGTTTTTGTCCTTAGTGGCAAAGGTTGTAGTGAAGCAAAATATCTTTGTAATCAGCATCATTGCTGACAGATTCATATGTTTTCTGCTCCTTGTTGAACTCTGTCATCTTAAATTTATATCTAATCAGAATCTTAGTACAGTACAAGAAATCTTGATAATATGCAAAAACATTTGCCTTTCCAATTTATGTTTAAGTCCAGCACAATTGCAGAGGCTGTATTTACCATAAATCCTGGATTTGTTTGTACACATCATGTCTGAGGCCTTTTTCTTAAATTGGTGCACTTTCCATTTGCAGTTTTAATGTAAAAGGTAAAACTAGACCTGCTTACTCGACTAGCATCATGGAAGTTTGATCACTAGCATTTTTGACCGAGTGTGAACTAGAATTCTCTCCAAGTTGGCAAAAGACTCTATCAAGAAAAGCCAAAAGAATGTCATTGTACATTTTAGTCATGGAAGTGTAACACTTCAACACTAAAGCTGTTTTTTGTTACGTTAACTACTTGATTGTTGATAAACCCATGATTTGAAGTTTTCCAAGATGCCTCTTAAAAGTTGCTGTTGTATCTACTTCTACCATCTCCTCCTCTGGCAGCAAATTCCAGGCGCTTACTACCCTCTGTGTAAAATAACCTGCCTCTCACTTTGCTTGCTATTGCCTTTGTGTTGTTGTTGGAATCTGTAAGATGGATGCTACCTATCCTTCACCATCAAGGTCAATGAGCAACTCATTTTAGATAACGAATAGTCTGGCTTTCTGGATGAAAATTAACTTGAATCAGTTGACTTAATCACAGACTTTGATTGCATAGAAGATTGCCCTTTGGTGAATGTGTCAAACTGAGTGTCCAAAACTAATCCCATTGCCCTTCACCTTCTGTATCATCACCATTTTTCTTCTGGGGTTATAGTAATAAAAAGTGGGATATGGTATTAAAAACACATTGTATATAACTGCTTGATTCTTCATATCATCAGTTTGATGCCATCTTCAAAAGGGGATGAATACAAGGTTTCCCGTGACAACGAAATCACTCAAAAGCCCTGATGTAAATGGACACAAAACTGTTAAATCGGTCATTATTCCATAGTTTTAATTGGCACCTTCCAGAAAATGGGAAATTGTAATGGCAGTAGTGGTAAAACATTACAGTACTTCACAGTAAGTATGTGGCACTCTATAAACCTTTGTTTTACAGACCAGCAATGAAATCAATGGAACTAAATTTTTGTTTTTAAAACGAGAGTGTACTACAAGCAGCAATATGTTTATCTGTATAATAAGCAACTGAAAAATAGGTTGATGTTTATTGAGGAGTGGTGTGAAACTATCAGTAATAAGTGCTCACGGAAGCATTTCTGAGTAAGTACAATCAAACGTGAACACCAACAAGCATTAAGTTGAAGAGATGAAGTTAAAATCATCTTAGTCCCAGGTACCAGAAGATTGCTGTCTCATTAGAGAGAGAGACATGACTGGTGGTGGGCTAACCTGAGGATCACCATGCCTAAGGAGGGGAGGAGCTTGAGAAGGTAGGACCTTCATCGTAACCTCAGCTGGTGCAGGAGTTGAACCTGTGCTGTTGGCATCACTTTGTATCACACAAACTAATTGTTCAGCCAGCTGAGCTAACACACACCTGGTAAAGTCATGAACACAGACCAGAAACAATAAGGTGTGCATAATGGACGGCCAACTGGAGTTGCAGGACTGAAAGGAAATTAATTGTTCAAAGCAAAATCTTTGAAGATTTAAGAGTTGTTTACAAATGCTTTTATGATCTTCCAAACTTATTGTTCAGGAATTAATTGAATCGCAATTTATTTCTGGCATTGAAAACTCTTAAACTTCAACCTTCATCCGTATGCTTGATTTAAATAATTGTATTTTGTACCCTAGTAGTGTCTGTTTATCCTATCTGTTTATTTGGATTTTGATCAATTTTTAAAAATGTATGTATCACCTGCATCATAATAAGCTGGCAACTTAACTGCAGCCACTAATTTATATATAATATACAGATAAATATTGCATTACAGTGCTATGTCCTATTTAAGTTAAAATTTTCTTCTAGTTGTATTATTTCTATTTTCCTTCAGTGCTAGAAAGTGTGCTTCCTTACGTTGATGAAGATCAAGAGGAAGGCGAAGTATTTGATTTTGACAGTGATGAGATACCAGAAGCAGACCGAGAGCCCAGCTCCGCCCCTATGCCTGTGGTTATGAATGAGGTGGAACACTGCACCACACAAAACTCAACACAGGATAATGTAACTTTGGATACATGTAGTGAGAACCATGGATATTACGAAATATCAGAAACGAATAACTTGCCCCCACGTGGAAAGGATTTAGATGCCGACCCTAAAGCAGTGGCACAAGGTATTAGTAGTACAGATGAATTATGTACAGAGGAACCTTGATTATCTGAAGTCCACAGGTGCGGAATGTTTCATTCGGTTAATCGAATGCTGGATAACATTGTTTAGCCAGGCATCGGGACCTTGTGATCTTGCTGGATAATTCAAAATTCAGATAATTGAATTCCAGATAATCGAAGTTCCTCTGTAAATCACAGATCTTAACAATGATTTGTTTATGTCAAAATATGCTACAATTGTTTAAAGGTTTATTTAGACTTTGTTATGACTCACTGGAATAGTACACCGTAAATTGAGCACTGCTTTCCTGAAGCTGTACCAAATGTAAAAGTAATTTACAGCCTTCTATGTACCAGCCACCTGGATTGGTATTGAAGGCTGCCCTAGATTTACTTCACTTTATTAGGGCATGCTGACAACCTTGACAAGCTCCCAGCATTGAATCTGTGCAGCAAGTCAAGACAGAGGTAAGAGGAGAATGTTCCCTGCCAAGTCATTCACTATCCTGACTTGGAAATATGGCCTTCATTGTCTCTGGGTCAAAATCTTGGAATTCCCTCCCTGAGGACATTGGGATCAACCTACATTATGTATGTCACATCAGTTCAAGAGGATAGTTCACCACCATCACCTTCTCAAGAACAACTAGAGACAAGTAATAAATGCTGGGTATAAAAGTGAATAAAAGACAAGTCGAGCTGAGGGAGTAATGTGAAAAAAGTTGAAGCATTGTAATGTAGGAATCTGTATGGGGATCTAGTGCTATGAAAGCTAATACACAGCCTGGAGATGCAGAATAGTCCAGTTCATAAGCTGGGCGCATGTCCCTGACCACTCAATGTCCTTGCAGTAACATTAGAATGATAATTGCCAGTATAGAAGTGTTCTGTATTTAGACTGGAGATGGATAATGAGGGTCCTTAGAGGTTGGCATATATTGCTTGACAATGTCAATGGATTTGGGGTGATTGTGGCCTGTTCCCATTGAAGACACCATGAGAAATTAGTTTCCAATATCCAACATGGAGGTCTTTTAAAGCAAGCAGCAGATTGCAAGAATTTTAATTAAGTGGAAAATTTAGTAGAAAATAACTTTATGGACTCAAAATGAGCTGAATTAATAGATGATAAACACAAATTTTTAAAAATGTGATTGCCTTTGCAGAAAATGATACTGCTGCCAATTTGCTACATACATCAACACAAGCCACAGCACTTGCAAAAGTGAATCCATATTCGGTTATAGATATCACACCACTCCAGGAAGGCGATCAAGTTGAATCATCAGGAGCAGAACAAAGCCTCCAGGACAATAATGCAACAGGTTATGCACTACCCGCTGGATATTGTGTTCCAGTTCCCTGCGGATATGCTGTACCATCCAATGTACCATTGTTGGTTCCGACATATTCAGCCCCTGTTACTTTAATAAGAAATGTTTCTGTCGATGAGGAAGGTGAGGACCCTGCATTGTAAAAATGGCATTTGGCAATAAGATTCATTAACTGTAAATAGTTTTTTTTTTGCATATGTTTTCTTGAAGGACTAAGCTATTTTTAGAAAGAGCATTAGTCATTGTTTTCCATTTGTCTGCCCAACTTCTTTTTCGGCTCAACCAACTAACTCACCAGATCCCTTAGCCTCTCGTCACTGTAGTTATTTTCTGAAACTATATACAAAGATATTTAAAGGTGAAGTCAGATAACTTGGAATATTTAGAAATCATTCAGTTGAATGTGATTTGTGAGAGTAAATCTCCATAGCAATCATATGAATCTCTCAATCTTAACACCAACTCCCTTAGAATCAGTGTTTTGGTTTCTTCAGATTATTTTTATATATTCTGACACATGTATTTCATATCTCAATATAAATGATTTGTATGGGGAGGAAGGGAAAGAAGGAAGGAGAAAATGCGAGGAAAAACTCTTCTGAAAAGATGCAAGTTTGTTAGAAGTGGCAATCTTATTTATCCTGAGTCCAAATATTTGAAGCTAATCAATATATTAGTGAGTATTCAGAATCTCACTTTAGCAGTACTAGATTGAAGATTTTAAAAAAAATAATGTTATGATGTCCTGTATGTTCACAGCACCATTTACAAGTGAGGATGTTGATGCTAGAATTATTCAGTCAAACAGTCAGCCAGTTGGGTAAGTTTATCTCCATTTTAGATTAATGTTCAAATAATTCTGGACTACTACAGTTTTAAAAGGGACAATTTTGTTTTATTTTTGAAAAGCTCCTCATTGTCTCACTGCTTGACTCCAGAATTGTTCAGGCTATGTTCCATGCACTGGTGTACTATCTTGGAGCCAGTGGTTTTCAGTCTTTTGAAAGTTAATTATTATTCAGGCTGGAGATTGGAACCATTCTGATTGTGTAAAGATCTGTTCGAACATTCTAGTTCCAGTGTGCTGTGTCCCTGCACACATTTGTTTTCATGATCCAGTGCCTCAATATTAAAATTCTCATCCTTCTTTTCCTATTGTGCAATGTTCTAGCCCCTCCCCATTTCTTTACCCTACTACTTCCAAATTATCTGCACTCCACTAATTCTGGCCTCTTATAATCCTCAATTTTACTGTCTCTACCACTGAGACCTTACGATCTTGATTTTCCTTCCTCCCTAAACCTGTCCACCTCTCTACATCTCATTCTTCCCCTAAGAAGCTGCTTTAAACATAATTCTTTGACCAAGCTTTTGATTATCTGCTTTAATATTTCCTTTGGTAGCTCAGTGTCAAATTTTGTTTGATAACATGCCTGTAAAGTACCTTGGGATATTTTACATCATTAAAAGCACTGTATCAGTGTAACTTACAAGATGTTCCAAATGATTTCCTGGTAATTTTATTTGTCCACCAGGCTTGGTGCATGTTTGTTACACAGGGTCTAATGTCAGAAATGGGACAATCAGGTTGTGTATGATACACAATAATTCTTTTAAACTTATTTAGTTGCACATGTCAATAAATGTTTTTACTTTTGATCTTCATGGGATCTAGGCATTACTGAGACTGTCAGCATTTGATGCCCATCCCTAATTGCACTTGAACTGAATGGTTTGTTCGGCCATTTCATATGTTCACAGCCAGCCATGTTCCTGCAGGTCTGGAGCCACATGTAGACCGACTAGCTAATAACAGCAGATTCCCTTTCCTAAAGAAATGCAAGTGAATTCAGATGGATTGTCCATTTGTGAGTTGAAATTCCATGCCTCTAGATGCCATGGTTGGATTTGAACCCATGTTCCCAAAGCGTTAGCCTGGCCTCTGGATTATTTGTCCAGTGACATTACCACTGTCTGCCTGTAAGTTATAGGCAATGATATTATTTTCCCTAAAACATTTGTGATGAATTTTCTCAGATTTATCTGAGATTTCTTTTGAAATTATTGCAATATCATTCGTATAATTCCTGCTGTTTAATTCATTCTGTATCCCCAACTCAATTATTTTTTATATTCTGCCCACCTCACCTACATGAATTGTTTGATATATGTCCATCATCTCTTGGAGATGGAAAAATGTCAACAATTGTTTCTTTTGTATGAATTCTTTCCTTCCTTTTGTTTTGCTGTATCTGGCAGAGAGAAATGTCAGTATGTTTCCATACTGATGTGCTGAATTCTCACTTTGAGAGATGAGACAGGCCTCTAGCTTCACAGGTTCTGCTCTCCATAAAATTCCTCTTATTTCAGCTTTGTTGAACATTCTGTGAATCAGTTGATGTTACAAATTATTCAAACATGGAATCATAAACTACCGAAGAACCCATCAGGTCAGTACTGGCTCACAAAAGAACTATTCCCATGTATTCCCATTCTCTAGCCCTATCTCCGTAACCTTCTAAATTAATCACTTTTAAATATATATCCAGCTCTCTTTTGAAAACTCCTATAGAATCCTCCTTGCGGTGCATTCCAAATCCTAACAACTCTTGGTAAAGAAATTTCTCCTCAGCGCACTCCTAGCTATCTTGCTAACGGTCTTGAAGTTGCGATGTCCTAAGTTACTGACATATCAACTAGTGGGAACAGAACATTCTTCTTTACCCTGTCAAAATTGTTCAAAATTTTAATATCTCAATAAGGTCACCTCTTAAGGTCTGCTCCAAGAAGAAATTGCTGAATTTCTACTGTCTTTTCTTGTATTTGAAATTCCTCAATCCCGGTATCATTCTAGTAATCTCCTTTGCACTCTCTCCAGGTCTTTAACATCCTTCCTTAAATAGCATGCCCAGAAACAAACACAATACTCCAAATATAGCCTGACCAATGATTTGTAGAGGTGTTGCATGACATCCTTGATTTTATACTCTATGCCATTATTTGTAAACCAAAGGTACCTGATAAGTTTCATAAGAACCGTTTCAAATTGCCTGACCACCTTGAGAGAATTATGCACGTGAATCCTGAGGTCCTCTCCTCCTATACTCTCCTCACATTGTACCATTGAGCCTGCATTGTCTCCTCTTGTTCCTTCTACCAAAATGCATTACATCATGTTTCTCTGCATTGAAATTCACCTGCCAGGTATCTATCCATTTGGAGAGCTTGTCGACATCCCTGTGAAATCACTCAGCATCATCCTCACAATTCACTATTCTCCCTAGCTCAATATCATCTGCAAATTTTGGAATTTTGTCCTCAATGTCCATCTCCAAATTGTTTACATAAATAAGTAAAAGCAAGGGCTGAACACCACTTTCAACTCGTCTCCAGTCTGAGACATGCCCATCTATATCCACCCTCTGTTTCCTATCCTTTGGCCAACTTCTAATCAATGCTGCCAACAGCCCATCAATTCCAAACTTGTTTAATCTGTTAACTAACTTGGTATGTTGCACTATATCAAACACTTTCTGAAAGTTCTAATATACAATATCCTCAGTACTATGCTCATCCACTGCCTGGGTCATCTTGTTGAAGAACTCAATTCAATTTGTCAGACATGATCTGTCCTTGGCACAAAATGTTGACTGTCTAGTGTTAATGTTTTTTCTGTAAGGGAATATTTATTTTCTCCTGTATCACGACCTTTATCAGTTTTCATGCTATTGATGTCAAGCTGACCTTAAATGGAAGATCAGAAGCTGGATTTGTAACAACTCTGCTTTTTGAATTTCTTGCAGGTTGGAAATATTTATGCAAAGTAACGAATTGAAATGATCAGAAATGTTGGATAGCTGGGCTTCATGGATTTAATGTCGAATAGTTTTTCATGTTGTCTTTACATTAGAAAACACTTTTTATAATAGGGCTGCTGAAAGTCCAGTATTTTATTGCTTGCATTTCAGACATTCCGTAACATATGAATCTCCCTAATCACAAAGAGAATGAAGAGCAAGGGATGCATTGTCTTGTTGCTTTGTGGCAATGTATTTGTGAAAAATGCGAATTATATTTAAAATATTCTTATTTAATTTTATTACAGTGAAGATTATCTTGCTTTGGACACAGAAGATGCCTTTACCAAATGGGCTTCAGACCCAGCAAATACGGCATGGCTGGAGGGTATGTATCAATGACATTAAAAAGGCATTACTGACTACTACACCATAACCTTGAATTTGTCCCCTGTGTATAAATATAAGGAGTAAAATGTTTCCTCTGAAAACACATTTAACTTTGGATATATTTGGGAAAGATATTGAGGCATGTGTTACCATGAATAATGGGCAGTAGGGAAGCTTATGGCACATCGTGCTGCGATGCAGCAGTGAGGACTGGATGTGAATTCTAATTAAGTGAAGCTAATGTTGTGGTTAGTGAGGTTCCAGAATGAATTATATTTGTTCATGGGATATGAATGTTGCTGGTTAGGCAAGTATTTCTTATTTGCCATCCCTAATTACCCTGGAGAAGCTGCTGGTGAGGTGCCTTCATGAACTGGTGCAGCTTCTGGGTGTACATGTGTCCCAGTGCTATTAGTGATGGAAAGTCCAGAATTTTGAGACAGTGACAGTGAAGAAACAGCCACATATTTCCAGGTCAGTGGTGAGTGGTTTGGAGTGAAACCTGGAAAAAGGTTGTGTTTCCATGTATCTGTTACCCTTGACTTTTCAGATTATAGAGTTTGTGGATTTTAAGGTTCTATTGAAGGAGCCTTAGTGAGTTACTGTTGTGCATCTTGTCAATATGCACCAATGGTGAGGGGAATGAACACTGCAAATGATGGATGGGATATCAGTTGTGCGAGTCGTTTGTCCTAGATGATGTCAAGCTTCCCGAATATTATTGGAGTTTTGTGCATTCAGCAAGTGCAACATATACCATCAAACTCCTAACTTGTACCTTGTAGGTGGTGGATGGGCTATGAGGAGTCCGGAAGGTAAAAACAATGACTGCAGATGCTGAAAACCAAATACTGGATTAGTGGTGCTGGAAGAGCACAGCAGTTCAGGCAGCATCCAATGAGCAGCGAAATCGACGTTTTGGGCAAAAGCCCCTGCCCGAAACGTCGATTTCACTGCTCATTGGATGCTGCCTGAACTGCTGTGCTCTTCCAGCACCACTAATCCAGTATGAGGAGTCCGGAGGCTGGTTATGTGCTGCGTTGTGTCTGTACTGGCTCCCGAAAGAGCTATCCAGCTAGTTCAATTCTCCAGCCCTCCCTTCAAAGCCCTCTAAATTCATCACTGTTGATTATATATCCAGCTTTCTGCACCTCCACTCTCCCAGGCAGCACATTCTAAATCCTAACAACTCAGAGTGAAGAAATTTCTCTAAACCTCACTCCTAGCTCTCTTAGTGATGATGTTGATATTGTAAACCCTAGTTGCTGAGATACCATAGAGTCATAGAGCTATACAGCATGAAAACAGGCACCTCAGTCCAACTCATCCACATCAACCAGATATTATTTGCCAGCATTTGGCCCACATCCCTCTAAACCCTTTCTATTCATATACTCATCCCCATGCCTATTAAATGTTATAATTGTACCAGCCTCCACCACTTCCCCTGGCAGCTCATTCCATACACACACCTCCCTCTGCATGAAAATGTTGGCCGAGATCCCTTTTAAATCCTTCGCCTCTCACCTTAAATGTATGTCCTCTAGTTCTTGCCTTCTCCAACATGAGGAAAAGACCTTGGCTATTCATCCTATCCATGTCCCTCATTTGTAAACCTCTATAGAGTCACCCTTAGCCTCTGACACTCCAGGGAAAACAGCCCCAACCTATTTAGTCTTTCCCTTTTTAGCTTAAACCTTCCAGCCCTGGCGACATCCTTGAAAGTCTTGTCTAAATCCTCTCAAATTTTACAACATCTTTTTGATAGCAGGGAGATCAGAATTGAATGCAGTATTCTAAAAGTAGCCTAACCAATGTCGTGTACAGCCACAACATGACCTCCGAACACAGGTACTCAATACTCTGACCAATAAAGGCAAGCATACGAAATGCCTCCTTCACTATCCTGTCTAGCTGTGACTCCACTTTCAAGGAACTATGAACCTGCACTCCAAGATCTCTTTGTTCACCAAAATTCACCAGGACCTTACCATTAAGTGTATAAGTTCTGCCCTGATTTGTCTTTCCAAAGAGCAGCACCTCACATTTATCTAAATCAAACTCCATCTGCCAATCCTCAGCCCATTGGCCCATCTGATCAAGGTTCTGTTGAACTCTGAAGTAACCTTCTTCACTGTCCACTATACCACCAATTTCTGTGTATCTGCAAACTTATTAACTATGACTCCTATGTTCACATCTAAATTGTGCCAGCAGTTGATTTGAGATTTTTAACTTTGTCCACATCCAAATAATTTATATAAATGTGAAGCAAATAAAAACAAAAATGTTTTAATCCCTGCACAAATAGAGCAGAGAGAAATTTCAAATAAACTTGGATACGTACAAAAGATAAATAGGAAAGGATCACCTGTCCACGGTTGTCCTCATACATTTGAAAAACATACCACAAGAAAATACTTTGTAACTGGATACAAAAGTCACCCATAAAGATCATTAGATATAGGAGCAGAATTAGGCCATTTCGCTGTGTCTGCTCATGGTATTTGTTCATAGCTGATACGTTTCTCAAAACCATTCTACCCAAAACAGTTTATGCAAATTTATAGAATTTACTGCACTGAATCAAGTTATTTGGCTCAACTGATCTATACTAAATTCCATGAGTTGCTCCCCCTTACTACTGTCTTAGCGTAACTTTATAATCCTTTCTCCTTCTTGTATATTTCTGGACATCTGCTTTATCTTAAATATATGCACGCTACTTACTTCAACCATCCCCAATGTTACGGTGAGCTCTGCGTTCTTACCACTTTTTGGATAAAACTTTTTCACCGAAACTTCTAAATAGTTCCTGAAGAGAATATTTTGGCTGATCACATTTGCATCTTTCACACAGCATGAAAACACCTGAAGAATATCATCAAAAAAAGCCCTGGTTTTTGTCTTAACATTTTTTAGGCAATAAAGAACAAATTTAACACACATTTCCTTCCCAAAATCATCACAGCTATAAAATATTGCATGCCCAGAGCCAATATACAGGAATTACATTTACAACAAAGTTAAACGTAAATCTAACAAATCTATGTTCTGGTTTGATGCAAAGTTGAGTAACTACTGCCATAACTGGGCTATTCCATTGTTCATTGCTAAGGACAACATAACACGTTTTAAACTGAATCACAGTCAGATTTATAAAGCAAATGATTTTATGAAAACATCAGCGTTCAGTACTAGTGACACAATGACCTGTTGGACATATTCTAAAAGCACTGGCCTTGCTTTTAGAATATTAGATTAGATTAGATTCCCTACAGTATGGAATCAGGCCCTTCAGCCCAACAAGCCCACACTGACCCTCCGAAGAGTGACCTACACAGACCCTTTCCCCTGACTAACACTAGGGGAAATTTAGCAAGGCCAACTCACCTGATCTGCACATCTTTGGATTGTGGGAGGAAACACACGCAGACACTAGGAGAATGTGCAAACTCCACACAGAGTCACCCGAGGTAGGATTCGTACCTGGGTCCCTAGCTCTGAGAGGCAGTAGTGCGAACCACTGAGCCCCCGTGCACTATGTGAAATCGAACAACCAATGTCAGGAGCAATTCCAACTAATGTAAAAAGAATATTCTTCTTTACCCTGTCAAAATTGTTCATAATTTTGAACACCTCAATAAGATCACTTCTTAATCATCTGCATTCCAAGGAGACTAAGCCCAATTTTTCTATTCTTTCTTTGTATTGAACATTCCTCGGTGTTGTTATCATTCTGGTAAATATCCTTTGAACTCTCTCCAGGACGTTAACATACTTCCTTAAATAAGGTGTCCAGAACTGAACACTCTATTCTCCAAATGTGATCTGACCAATAATTTGTAGAGGTCGTTGTTTTCTTTACACTATGCCTCTATTTATAAACCCAAGGATCCTATAAGCCTTTTTAACAACTGTTTCAACTTGTCTTGCCACCTTCCGAGAATCGGCTCGTGAAACCAACGTCCTTCTGCTCCTTTAGTCCCCTCGACGTTGTACATTAAGCCTTTGTTGTCTCTCCCAGTTTCTTCTATCAAATATTCATATTTATTTTAAACCTTATTTTAGATTGATCTCCTCTTTTTTTTGAAGGTCATTACTACTAGCACTTTCTGCTATCATTCAATCATGTTTCATTTTTGTTGTTGTTGTTGTTGTTAAGATCACGCAGCACAGAAAGTTAGCATTTAGCAATCCAACTTGTACTATTCTCTGGCTGTGTATCCTACATGCACATTTTCCAGTTGATATTCATTTGCCTTTTAAAGGTTACGATTGGATCTCCTTCATCTCCCCCCCCCCCCCCCCCCCCCCCATTCAGTCTGGGCATGCCAGAGGGTATTAATGTATTGATGTGCAAGACTGCTCTCTCTTCAGTAATATTTTAAATTATTTGAATTATCGTCTGCATTGCAGTAATTGCAACACGTTGCCACAGCCTAGCCCACTTTTCCCAAGTGCTGAATATTTTAAATTTTGCTGTAATTTGTATGAGCATTACGATTACCCCTCGTTCAAGCTCACCCTGGTTTAAGTTGTCACAGTGAATACTATTGCCTACATTTTCACCCACATAAGCAACATCTCACATGCTTTCCTGTGAATGAGAAATGCTCTGGCTGGATTAGGCAATAAGAATAATGGTGCGACCATCTGACTCTGCTGTTTAAGTGTAAATTGGACTAACTCCCAGTAACTGCAGCCGTGCAGTTATTTGTAGAAATCAGGAAGCTGCTGTCTGAGTTCCCTTGCTCATCCAGAGGCCCAAGTTAAACAGTATCTCACACTGTTAACATTGAATTGTGTGGAACAACTCTAAACAGCACTATTTATTAAATATATACTTATGAAAGTCAAACTGAGGACTTGTGTATTCCGGTGTAATTGAATTCTTACCTGAGAGATAAGTTTCAACTGCTGGCAAATAAGCATTCTGGCTCAAAGATGTTTAAAAGTGCTGAAACTCAGTCCTTCAGATTCCAGTTATTCTAGAATTAATTTTTTTTTAAAAAATTCTTTCCATTTCTTTTATCTCCCTCTGTCTATTTATCTTTCTTTCTCTCTCTAAGTCCAATCTATTTAAGTAATTTCTGTCGTGTCTCACAGGTCAGGATGAAGTGATTTATGATGATGTGCCAATAGAAAATTCTGATGCATCAGCAACAGGTAAATGCTGGTTAATGCACATTTATTTCTGCAATAACCATTTTGTCTTTGGTACAATCCACAGTTATATTATCAAAGAACATTCTCGTCTGAAAAGCATTGTTTGCTGCAGTGACAAAACAAGTCTATTGTAATTAGCACAATGTCAAATAATATACATTTTGAAAACAAAATTAAGCTCTAATTATTAATGTAATTTGTTAATTATATTGTACAATGTCAGAAATATTGATATGTGCATTCATTCTAAACATAGAAATCATCTTAGATGTGTTCCTACCTTCAGAAATATCAACATCAATTTTTGGATCTTCCAATGTTGTGAAAATGAGTTTTCTTTTCAATTATAAATGTCATTTAAGTAAATACCAGTTATTGGTCCCTTGTCATCAGATCCAGAAGAACTAATTTATGATGATGTGGAACATGGTGATGAGGCTGCGACAAGTTCTTTGGATTATGGTTGGAGCTCCAGTGAGTTTGAGAGCTATGATGAGCAAAGTGATGGCGAGTCTAAGAATGAAAATGGAATTCCCAACTCATTCCTCCAAGGCAAATCTCACAAGAACAAGATACATGTATGTACCACATGTGCAGACCATGACCATCATTTTAAAGTTTGAATCCACAAAGAAAAACCAAGCTCTAAATGGAAAAACTGGTTGAAGAATATGTCCATTTTGTTTAGAAGAAAATAGCTTTAGAGAGTGGTTAATATTTCTTATGGTCAGATTGAATGTCCTTCTGTTTTAGTCACTCAATGATTGACTAGGAGTTATATATCTTGAATTTGTCAAAGTACAAACAGCTTGAGAACACTTGGAGATGCGGCATTCCCTGGAATCTAAGCTGTTGATCCAGGAACCCTGCTGACAGCAGTGGTGTTTGTAAGGATTGAGGAGGCTTTAAATTTGATAAGATCACTAATTTCAGATAACAGTATGTCAGTGATAATGTTCCTGTATTTTGAGCCAGAATACGCAGGTCCTACCTAATTGAGAGGTGGATCATAACACATCTGAACAGATTATTTAAAATCTCTATAATATTGTATCTAATTGTCTCTATAACACCTTCTGTCCCTGAAATATGTCTGCCATCTCTACCATGAGCAGGTCAAAGTCAGGACCCTGAGTCCAAGTTGCTGTTGCAGTAAAGACTTATACATCCACGGTATAACCTCGTGTTGTGGACAGTGATGGTTGACAGCCCAATTCTTTCCATCATGTGCTTGACCAGAAATCTCTCCCCACTCTTGCCACCTGCATTGGGAGAAGGTTGGAAGGGTTTACAAGTTGATATTCAACCTGGTTTGGCTGCATTACGGATACATCTTCCTTGGCGATAGAGTCCTGGAGTGGAACGTCAACCTGGAGCTCCGGGTTCAGAGGGAGGGGTGCTACTCAATACATTGCAAGACCTCCCCTCTTTGCAAATGATTGGAAAGGTTTGGCCACGACTTTATATGATTCGCTGTTCCCACCTGCCCTTATAAAGTGCTTCTAAAGATCCAATGACAGGCCATGCTAAAAGGTGCACAGCAACACTGAAATGTTGCTGGCCATTGAACTCTAAATATCAACAATGCTACTAACTGCAATGGTATGTCACCTCTCAGAGGGGCTGGCATTTACAGGAAGTTCGATGGATTAAGTGCCAATCAGGCATTTTACACATTAGAGGCAGGTCTTCCCTGGGATCAAGATTTCTGGGGCTAGATGTCCCACCAATCAGAAAGAGTGACATACATATTAGAGTGAATGATGACGGGAGTGGGCTCAGGGATGGTGAGGCCATGTTAGAACAGGCAGAGAAGGTGGGCAGCAAGGGAAATGGGCAATAGGAGGCTTCATCCCCAACCCCTTCCAGACACAGTGTCCCCTGATCTGTCTGTGAATGCATTTGAATGTAGGAGCAATTTCTTTACAGAATGGTTTGTGTGTGGAGTGAACTTCCAGAGGAAGTGGTGGGTGTGAGTACAACTACAATGCTTAAAAGACATTTGGAGAAGTACACGAATAAGAAATGTTTGGAGAGATATGGGCCAAGAGCAGGCAGGTGAGACTAGTTTGGGATTATTGTCAGCATGGACTGGTTGGACCCAAGTATGACTCTTCAGTATGATCTGTGACTCCCCTGGGAATCCACTAGCAAACCGACAGGGGTTATTTTACGGGGTTTCTGCATAACAGTTGTTGTGAGGTGAATATCTGTATCTAAACAGTGGGGCAAGAAAACAATAATCAGAATCATGGAAACAGTCCGATCGGTCGAACCAGTCCATGTCAACCGTAATCCCAAACTAAACTAGTCCCATCTGCCCACACTTGACCCGTATCCGTCCAAACATGTTTTATTCATGTATTTAGCTAAATGTCTTTTTAACATTGCAAGTGTATCCACAGTCACCACTTCTTCTGGAAGTTCATTCCACACACAAACCACGGTGTGAAAAAATTTGCCCCTCGGGTCTTTTTTAATAAATCTTTCTTTTCTCATCTTAAAATATGGGGTTGATCATTCCACACCTATCAACAAAATGGCCATGAGTAACATAAAATTCTGCAGGCAACAACGTTGTTGAGCTGTTTCAGTATACCTCTGAGCAGTTTGATGAAACTGTTTTGACGTATGTCTAGAGCCAAGTTGCTATGTCAGTTCCCAGAATTGAGGACCAGATCGTTAGTAAGAAGAAGTGTAGTTATAAAATACTCACTGTTGTTTTTACTGCACAGACAGCAGGTAAGCCGTCAAGATCCACTCTATTCTGTTTTCTGCTTATTTTGTCGATGGTAGTTTTGGATGGGCACTAAATGAGCTCCTGACTCTGATGCACAAACAGGTAGAATTGAGTTTTTTATCAAAGAAAATCTGCCCCCTGCTGGAAGTGTACAATATACTTTCTGTGAACAACAGCGCACATTACTGTCAGCTGCTGCTTCAACAGCCTATGCCTGTTTAACAGCAACACAGTTTTTAAAAAAAATTATCTCTCTTGTATTTTATCTCCTTGAACTTTTACAATGTGGATGTACTTGCCCGATCTGGACCCTCCAACCCAAATTCTGCCTCAGTGAAGTAGTCACTTGGCACAAAAACTGAGTTGTTGCCAATTTTGTTTCTTCATTTAGACACAGAAGAAACCTGACTTGAGTTGCTATGATTGATTGTTGACCAGCTACTCAATTCGATCAAGCTGCTATTTTCCAGCAGGGATCACCTGCCTTTTTAGGTGATTGAGAGGAATTTTTTCTTTAAAGGCCAGAGATTTCCTCTTTCCATTGAGAAAAATCTCATAAATTTGGTTCTATCGCAACTTTCCCATAGTAATTTCCCCTTTTGAAATGTTTTTGAAAGATTGCAATATTTTTGAATGACTGGATGTAGAATAGAGACCAGTTAGGCTAGACTGCCTGTGTCATGCTACATTTTGTGAAATTATTAGAGTCTAGGTTTCTGAATGAAATATACTTGTGCATTGACTTTGCAAATAAAATAACATAGAATCATAGAGATGTACAGCATGGAAACTAACCCTTCGGTCCAACTCGTCCATGCCGACCAGATATCCCAACCCAATCTAGTCCCACCTGCCAGCACCCAGCCCATATCCCTCCTAACCCTTCCTATTCATATACCCATCCAAATGCCTCTTAAATGTTGCAGTTGTACCAGCCTTCACCACATCCTCTGGCAGCTCATTCCATACACATACCACCCTCTGCATGAAAGAGTTGCCCCTTAGGTCTCTTTTATATCTTTCCCCTCTCACCCTAAACCTATGCCCTCTAGTTCTGGACTCCCCGACCCCAGGTAAAAGACTTTGCCTATTTATCCTATCCATGCCCCTCATAATTTTTTAAACCTCTATAAGGACACCCCTCAGCCTCCGACGTTCCGGGGAAAACAGCCCCAGCCTGTTCAGCCTCTCCCTATAGCTCAAATCCTCCAACCCTGGCAACATCCTTGTAAATCTTTTCTGAATCCTTTCAAGTTTCACAACATATTTCCGTTGGGAAGGAGACTAGAATTGCATGCAATATTCCAACAGTGGCCTAACCGATGTCCTGTACAGCAGCAACATGACCCCCCAACTCCAGTACTCAATACTCTGACCAATAATGGAAAGCATACCAAACACCACCTTCACTATCCTATCTACCTGTGACTCCACTTTCAAGGAGCTATGAACCTGAACTCCAAGGTCTTTTCATTTCACAACCTTAAGTTGTTCTAATGGACTACTCTTGAAGTGTCTGTGGAGATAGAAAGCAGAGTTAACATTTTGAGTCCAGTTACCCTCCTTCGGAAACAAAAACAGAAATTGCTGGAAAAGCTTAGGTCAGGCAGCATCAGTGGAGAGAAAGCAGAGTTAATATTTTGAGTCTGGATCCAAAATGTTAACTCTGATTTCTCTCCACAGATGCTGCCAGACTTGCTGAGTTTCTTCAGAAATTTCTGTTTATTGTTTCAGATTTCCAGCAAGTGCAATTCTTCATTTTACTTTGCTTTTACATTTTTTGTTTTGAAGTAGGAACGTTGTAGCCAGTCTGAACACAGCAAGCTTTCACAAATAATGCTGTGGTAATAACCAGATTAAATGTTTTAGTGATGTTGTTGGCTGAGGACACTGCAGAGAAGGACTCTGTTGTTGTGTGGTTTTTAGGCTACGTGAGGAGCTGACATGACTTGTGTATCACTGCCTGGATATTTCAACAGCCAGAAAGCTATGGGGGTTTTACAGTCAGGACCCTGTGGAACCCCAGACACCGTAAACTTGGTGGGAATTGAAGATTCTTTTGGACAATTAACCTGCATCTGGTAAACCTCTGAAATGATCCATTGGAGGTGCTGTTTCTGTTAAGTTAATAATCACCCATGAAAAGTTAGACAATTCAAAACCAAGTATAACTCCTGAAAATCTGTTAAGCTGAGTCTCCAATTTACCACACACCAGCAACACCAACCCCTTAAATCCTGTGGACTCCCAATGACCAATTTTTTTCCCTCCCCTGTGCATCCGGACCCCCAGCCCAGAAATGATTGCAAACTGCTTTGAATGTTGGTTTGAAACCTAACATCCCGTCACCGACTAGCCTGAACCCCTGAGAACCAATTGTAGCCTCCACTCCACCAGATTGAATGTCTGGGAGCTACATTCCCCCTCCAATTCGCAACACCATACCTTCCCACCAACCTGATATTCCCATTTGCTGCTGCACGGTCCCACCATGACCTACCCTGAGCACTCCATCACTTACTTGGTACTCCACCAGTCTGACACCCTAACCCTTCAATTAACTGGCACCCTGACCCCCCGCTTATCCTTGAAAAGCTACTGGATGTGCTGCTGACAGTTTAAATCTCAGAACATAACACACTGGCTACTGTAAAAAAAAGGTGTGCTTTGATTTTCCCCAGCTTATCGTGCACGATGGGGATTACTGTGTTGATTTCAGGTACATTTCACACTTCAGAAGGAGCCGAGATTGGAATTCCCAGCTAGAAGTGTGAAGCTCAGTGCTAACAGGGAAAAAATGGAGGCGAAGTGGCGATCTGACTGTGATTGCCACTTCACAGAATATCTGGGCCCAGGTCTGATCTAATAGATGAAAATTTTGATGAGGCAGCGTGCACTTTGTACTGCACTCAAGTGTCAACCTAGCTTTATTTCGCTGAAGTCTTGGGTGTGGGACGTGACCCCACAACTTGCGGATTCGGAGCCGGTGGTGCTATCAAGTGATCCATGTCTGGCAAACAAATAATGCAATGTTCTTGAATTCCAAAATTTGTTTTTAAAATACCAGGATATGGTTGTCCAAAGATTACCAACATGCATGTGAAGCCGAATAAGTGTGTTTGATTTAGCTTTCACAGGACCTGAGTCGTTTAAAAGAACACTACGAGAAGAAAATGAAAGAATTGGCAAATGCAGTGGGAAGTGTGGAACTTCAACAACTGAAGCAGAAACAAGAAAGGAAGGTATTTTCTGCTTTTGGAGACTAGTGTTAGAATTGAACATGAATTTATAGTATTGTTACCTTTCAAAAAGAATCAACCAGATTATGTTGTGTTTTTTTTTTAAGGAATAAAGTTACACATGTCTTTCAAAACTCAACTGTGCTTTTATCAAAACTGGCAATTGATGGTTTATGAAAGGACCTGTGTTGAGTGTTTTCAGCATTTCATGGCTAGTGATAGTTTGAACTTTTGCCTGAATGTCACAATGCTCCCTCTAAGGATGAAATTGGCTCTTTTAGATGGATGGAATTTTACTCCTCTGATATTACTCAGTGGATTCCACAAATTCTTTTTCATTGTGTAGGTAAACACTGGTGCATTATTGTGTTTCTTGCATAATTGGACAGCAACTGAGAAACATTTCTATCCATTCAGCTCCACATTTATTTTTGTGTCTATATTTGTCATCATGAAAAGCAGTCAGTTATATATTTGCAAAGGAAACTATCTGGATATAATATTTTTAACAAGTTCTTTATGAATTATGCATTAATTTTTGTTTAAAGTAATGCATGTAGTTAAAATACAATGGAATATTACCAATCAAATTGTTCTGGTTTTCAAACAAAATGGGAAATACTTGATAGCTTGGTGTTGCCAGTTACTTAAGAGAGAAGTAGAAAATATGTAATAATTGGGAAGTCATTTGCTGTCTCCTCAATTAAATCAGGACTAATGAAAAACAAAATAATTGACAATGTTGGAAATTTGACTGAGTCATAGAGCTGTACAGTATGGAAACAGACCCTTCAGTCCAACTCATCCATGCCAACCAGATGTCCTAAATTAATCTAGTCCCATTTGCCAGCATTTGGCCCATATCCCTCCAAACACTTCCTATTCATGTACTCATCTGGATGCCTTTTACATGCATCCACCACTTCTTCTGGCAGCTCATTCCATACAGACACCACCCTCTAGATTAAAAAGTTGCTCCTTGGATCCCTTTTAAACCTTTCTCTTCTCACCCTAAGCCTATACCCTCTGATTTTGGACTCCCCTATCCTGAGGAAAACACCTTGGTTATTCGCCCCTATCCATTTCCCTTGTGATTTAAATGAAATTGCTGGAATTGTGTATCAGACTTTTCGGCAACTGTGAAGAATAAGAGGAGAAGTTAAAATTTTGAGTGTAATCCTCCCTGAAAAACAAGAAAGTTGGCAATGAAGAATATAAAGGGGTTAAACAGTCCACTCACCCAAGGAGAGATAATGAATTGACTGACCTGCAGTATTAAGGCATTAGAAGCCTTATCTATTATTTGGGGTTAATTCCTTGCATGGAAATACAAAAGAAATAATTTACAGAGAAACTTGCCCCTTTTTTTTATGATTTGATTTATTGTTGTCACATGTACCTAGGTACAATGAAAAGTTTTTTTCTAAATTTTACATGCAGTAAAGGCTTATCTCCTCCCCACTCTGTAATGAAGTGTTAGCCAAGGAAGGTTCATGGGTAACCACTTAATGGCATCAACTTGTCACCTTCCGTGTTTGCTTAATAAGCCTGGTGAGCAGGAAAGAGCCTCATGACTGAGAGACCATAGTGACCATGTGGTAAATTGAATGAAGTGCAGTTAAATCGCTGCTTTAACCAGGTTTCTTCCTGGTCTGTCCTTACCATTCTACTGTTGTTTGCATCCAAAGAATCATAAGCTGCCATTTCTGTCACCTCCAGCAAGATGCACATGTCTCTCCCTACCTTTGGAAGTCTTCAACAGGGATTGTTCCCTCCAGACAGTCTGTTCCTGTCCTCCTCCAGCCCCGATTACCTTCCCACATCGCCACAGTACCTTTCCGTGTATTTGTAGAAGGTTTAACCCCTGCCAATTTACTTCCTCCCTCTTCTCTATCCAAGGCCCCAGACACACCTTCCAGGTGAAGCAGCAGTTTACTCAATTCAGTCTTCTGTATTCACTGCTCACAATGTGGTCTTCTCTAGGTTGGGTGTTTGCTTTGCAGAACAACTATATTCTGTCTGTTAAAAAGACCCTGAACTTCCAGATGTCTCCTATATGAACACACCACCCTGTTCCCATTTTTGATGTTGGCCTACTGCAGTGTTCCAGTGGGCCTCAGCACAAAGAACAACATTCTATTTTCTGTTTGAGGACTCTACAACCTCTAGAACTCAATGTAGAGTTCAATTGTTATTTGTTTAGAGCCAGATTATGACCTCTAATGTTTTTTTTTTACCTACCCCCATACCCTGACCTTTTACTGGGTCCTGTTAGTGATCAACTTTAGTAAAGGATGTATATTGTTAGTTAGGATTTCCTTAAAATAAAATAAAGAATTGCCAATGCTGGAGATATGAAACACACAAAAACAGAAATTACTAGAGAATCTCAACAGATCTGGCAGCATCTGTGGAGAGAAAGCACTGCTAACATTTTGAGTCCAGTGATCCTTCTTTAGGACTGTGTTCTGAACTTTTCCAGTGATAGAGTCATATAGCATGGAAACAACTGGTCCATGCTGAATATAATCCCAAATTAAACCAGTCCTACCTGTCTGCTCTTGGCCCATATCCCTCCAAACCTTTCCTTTCATGTATCTATCCAAATGTCTTGGAATTGTACCCACATCCAGCGCTCCCTCAGGAAGTTCATTCCACATGCAAATAAATCTCCATGTAAAAAAATGCCTCTGGTTTTTTTTAAAATCTCTCTCCTTTCACCTTACAAATGTGCCCTCTAGTCTTGCAACTTCCCCCATCCTAGGGAAAGGACAAGTACAATTAACCCTATCTATATTATTTTATTAATTCTATCACGTCATTTCTCAACCTCCTAGTGAAAGACGTTCCAGCCTTTCTTTGTAACTCAAACCTTCCATACCTGGCAACATCATGACAAATCTCTTCTGAACCCTCTCCAGATTAATCATGTCCTTCCTATAACTGGGTGACCAGAATTGGACACAGTATTCCATCAATGTCCTGTACAACATCAACGTGACTTCCCAACTCCTATACTCAAAAGGACTGAGCAATGAGAGTAAGCATGCCAAACTGCTTTTAACCACCCTGTCTATATGTGACACAAACTTCAAAGAATTATGTACTTGCACCCTTAGGTCCCTCTGTTCTACAACACTACCCAAAGCCCCACCAATTAATTGCATAAGCTGTACCCTTATTTGTTGTACCAAAATGCAATACCTCGCATTTACCCAGATTGAACTCCATCTGTCATTTTTCAGCCCATTGTCCCATTTGATCAAGATCCCTTTGAAATCTTCGAAAACCTTCTTCACTGTCTACTATGCCGCCAATTTTGTTGTCCACAAACTTACTAACAATGCCTTCTATATTCTCATCCAAATCATTTACACAAATGACAAACAAAAGGGGACCCAGAATAGATCCCTGTGGGACACTGCTGGTGACTGGCCTCCAGTCTGAAAAACAACCCTCCATCATCACACTCTGTCTCCTGCTGTTAAGCCAATTATATATCCAATTGGCAAGCTCACCCTGAATCCCATGTGACCTAAGTTTACTAATTAGCCTACCATGCGGAACCTTGTCAAAGGCTTTGCTAAAATTCAAATAAAACAACATCTTCTTGCCTGGTCCTGTCATGTCATGTCATGGGCTGCTTTCAGCACAGTCACCCAGTCTATCCTAGTCTTAGTCCTCATCATTCGGCTTCTCTTCTGTCCTGACTTGCTCTCAATAATCCCCTTGTCTATCTGCTTACCCCTCTTGTATCTCTCTTTTGTACACTCGCTCTCGCTCTGGCCTCTATCTCCACCTGTTCCCCCAAACACCTCTTCAACGTAAATGCCACATTTTCCTAGCTGCTATCCATTCTGATGAAGAGACACCTGACTGGTAATGTTAACTCTGCTTTCTGTCCACGGATGCTGCCAGACCTGCTGAGTTTGTTTGGCAATTTCTGTTTTTCTCTCAATATTAAAAGGTGTATAAAAATAAACCCCTCGCATGTCAAGATTCCATTGCCTCATGATTTTACTATAAACCATTGCTGTTTGTTTTATTATTAATCTCTGATTACCCTATTGTGTAAAAGTAAGATTAACTTGCTCCTCTTGTGTGGTAATCTTTCATTTTTGGGATTTGACAAAGTGAACATCATCAGCCTTGTGTTAGTAGATATCATTATCCCCTCACCTACACTGAAGTCACAGCACATAAACATTTTACTGTGTATATATAGTAGTTAGTCTATAAAAATGTATGTCTATAAGCAATGATCTCATTTTGAGATTCAAATAGCACCTGTGAATTACGAGGTCCTTCAACTCCTGGATTGAGATCGCAAAATCTCTTTCCCTTGTCACAGATGTGCCACAAAGTATTGACGATGTTGCATTTGTACTGGCTTTTCTTTAAATATAGGAGGTGACAATCCACAATGTTCTTTCAACAAACCTTCAAGGTGCTTATCATGTTTTGGTTGCATACCCAAGAAGGAAATCCTGCTCTGCGCAAAAAACAGGAATGCTGGAGAAACTTAGTAGATCTGGCAGCATTTGTGCAGAGAAAGCAGAGCTAACATTTTGAGTTCAGTGACATTTCTTCAGGACTGTGTTCTGAACTTTCTGAGTCTGCTGAGCTTTTCCAGCAATGTCTATTTTTGTGTGTTTTGGATCTCCGGCATCTGCAGGTCTTTATTTTATTGGAAGGGAATCCTGCTGCTGCTGCTTTGTAACTAACAATGTACATCCTTTACTAAAGTTGATCGCTGGAAGGGTCTGCGTTGAACAGTGTAAATTTACTACTCAAATTCATTGAACATAGAATAGCAGCAGAGGAGTGATATTAGCAAGAAATCAAAGTAAATTTGTCTCTTCAATAACATCAACAATAAAATTCCTACGTGAGGAATTCAAATGACCATCCTTTTATGATGGTCTCAGGACATCCTACATTACTTGTCTGGCATTTTTCACATTTCATCAGTGTTTCCACATTTGCCTTCAGTTCTTTAAGGTGTTTGCAATTTGGTTAATTTTTCTTTCTAGTAAGGTGAGTCTTTTCTCTCTTGATTTGCAACTTTCAAGGACTAGATTTAAAAGGGTTTTTTTTTTCTGTCAGCTGTATCTAATACAAAACATTAGATTAGATTCCCTACAGTGTGAAAACAGGCCCTTAGGCCCTTTGGCCCAAAAAGTCCACACCGACCCTTCTAAGAGTAACCCACCTAGACCCATTTCTCTCTGAGTAGTGCACCAAACACTATGGGCAATTTAGCATGGCCAATTCACCTAACCCGCACATTTTAGGATTAGATTAGATTAGATTACTTACAGTGTGGAAACAGGCCCTTCGGCCCAACAAGTCCACACCGCCCCGCCGAAGCGCAACCCACCCATACCCCTACATCTACCCCTTACCTAACACTACGGGCAATTTAGCATGGCCAATTCACCTGACCTGCACATCTTTGGACTGTGGGAGGAAACCGGAGCACCCGGAGGTAACCCATGCAGACATGCTGAGAATGTGCAAACCCCACACAGACAGTCGCCGGAGGCTGGAATCAAACCTGGGTCCCTGGTGCTGTGTGGCAGCAATGCTAACCACTGTGCCACCGTGCTGCCCCCAATATGATCTTTGCCAATAGAAGCCAAAAAAAATTCAAGATTTTTCTTTTGGAGTTGTGCTTTTACTTTAACACTCTGAGCTTGTGTCCAGTTGAGATCCATGCATGCAAGTAGGTGTCACTATGTATTGGAAAATTTCACATACTGTTGCTTGTGAGAAACTTGAATCACATTGGAAGTTCATTGAGGGGGAGATAGTGAACAAAGCTTTGTATTGTTAATTATATACCTTATGATGGACATCTGTTGGCTACAAAACACAAATACTTTGTTTTTTTTGCACTGGCCTAATAATACCCTGTTGAAGCAAATTTCAGAGGTGGGAGTAGGCAGCATAAATTCTACAGTACCAATCATGAAATGTTTGTCCGAGACAGTGAACATCTGTTGTGCGCATTTGCAGTGTTGCTGTAGCTTGTCATTTAATACTTTAAATCAAGTCAATTTTTAATTGGCACGTTGTTTTTCAAATCACTGCATCAGTGTACAGCTGTTTGGGAACAAATTTAAATAAGCATTAGCATTTGCTGAGATTTTCTGTTCATTTACTTTATTTTGCCAGAAAGTTTCACCTCTTGTGTCGTAATCCAATGTGCCACAATCCAATTCCACTTACTAGGAATTTGAATGAAAAACTGCATTGCTTATCTGAGATAAAGTCAATAAGACGATTTATGTTCAAGTAAACAAGACCTTGAACTGCCTTCTACTATACTCTTAATGGTGACAGGGACATAGAGTCCTCCATTTATACTTGCAACCAATTTGGTTTTGAGTCGGTCTATTATGTTCTTGTCAACTGTGTAAAGATTTTACCTGAAATCCAGAAAGTAAAGTGATTTGTGATGTGGAATTACTAATTAATAATATTGTAGTTCCAATTTTTTAGTATCAAAACAAACTGCGTCAGCAGTTCAGTCAACATCTCTCATCCATTTTTATGGAATATTTTCTCTATTGTGTGTTAATTATTAGTTATTAATTCTGCATAGGTGATTCCATGGCAGCACAATTAGTTCATTCAAGTTGTCTTTATACATGAATAGGTGAAGTTGTTTTAACACACAGCATTCTATTACAATTTGATTTTCCCCAGTAACTCATGACTTGAATGCAAATGTCTGTACCAAGTTTTGATGTAAAATTTAAAGCATGTCTAAGTAAAAAAAAATCTACAGAATCTTACAGTAAAGTAGGAGGCCATTTGTCGTGATGTATCCATACTGGTTCTTTGAAAGCACTAACCATTGGTCCTACATAATTGCCCCTTCCCCCCCTATCTCTGCAAGTTTATCTTTTCAAGTAAAAAAGCTACTTCATTTTCTCTATAACATTCTGCATTATAAAAAGTCCTATTATACCTATTTGCAGAGAGAGAAAAATAATTCTGGTTAATTACTTTTCATCAGAAGCGAGATGGAACCGGTTTTAAGTAAGCGAGATGGAACGGGTTTTAAGTAAGCATGAAAGTGGGCAGGCAAGATGAGACAATGAAAGGTAGCAAACATTAAATGACAAAATGGGTGACATTGCAAGGCAACAGGTGATGATGATGAGATAAAGAGAGAATGAAAAGATGGGTCTAGATTGGAATTGGACTTGAGTAAATTGGAATTGCAAAATCCTCTGAAATTACACAATGATGGGTCTGGAAAGGTTGCAAGTATAACATTGAAAAGTGAAGTACAGTTCCACAAGCTTGCATTGAATTTCATGAGAACGGTGTTAGGTGGTCAAAATGGGAGATATAAAATATTTGATGTGTTTGGCAAAGTGGTCAATTAAGTTAAGTGTGATCACCCTGTATTCTAGAGAGACCACGTAATCAACAGTGAAGGCATTTTAGTCAATCAAAAGTACAAGAGAATTTCTGTTTCACCTGGAGTTTGGAGCCTTGGATTTCAAAAAGGGTGGAGGCAAGAGGACAGGCATTGCATCCTATGCACATGCATGGGAAGATGCCAGGGAGTTTGGGGTAAAGTGTGGGGCATGATTAAGGAGTTCACTGGTTCCATCAAAATGTTGAAAGGGGAGATGGAAGGAAGTAGCATTTGTTGATGGTATGGAACTGGAGTTATGGAGGGTCGTCTCTTGAATATGGCAGCTGGTAAGGACATGAGAAATTCTATTGTGATTCTGGGAAGGGAAGGCAAGAGACGAGAGCAGAAATGCTGGGAATGGCATATCCAAATAAAGTTCAGTGTAAGCTTAAGGAAAAGCACCTCAAATTTTGATAATGCGCTTTAAATCTTCCCAGACTCAACATGGAGTCAAAAATTTCAGAACATGGCCTGTTTCCCCATTTATTTTGAACATTACCTGTTGGTAATTATTATCTGATTACCATTTGTAATTACTCTAGATATATCTTTTGTTTCTTTTCTTGTTCATTTCTTCTTTGGCTTTGAACCATCACCATTTTGCATTTGAACTCTCCTGCCTTCCAACCAATCATAGGCCCCTTTCTTTGTTCTTCACCTTTTCCCTGTCAATCCACTCCCATTTCCAGCAAAAAAAGAGAAAAACCTAATACTATTTAAATTGAGAGGGACTGCAGAATGTTATAGTCCGGAAGGCTTTGGGCATCCTTGACCAAGTATGACTGGCAATTAGTCTTCAGGTCTGCAAATGATTAGGAAAGCAAATGGAATATGATCCTTTTATTGCAAAGGAAATAGAGTATAAAAATCAGGAAGTATGGTTACAACTTTACAGAGCATTGATGTGACCAACCAACATAATAACATACAGCTTTGGTCTCCTTACTTGAGGCAGGGTATATTTGCACTGAAAGCTTGAAGAGATTGTTTTTATGAACAATGGTTGAATAAGTTGTATCTGTACCCATTGGAGTTCAGAGGAATAAAACATAATCTTATTGAAATGCATTGGAATCTGAGGAGGTTTGACAGCAAAGATGCTGAGAAGATGTTTCTTCATATGGGGAATCTAGAACTTGGGTTTCAATTTAAGGAGTCTCCTATTGAAGATAGAGATGAGAAGAAATTTCTTCTCTACAAGAGTTGTTAGTCATTGGAATTCTCTTTCCCAGAGAGCAGTGGAGAGTGGATCATTGAATATACTCAAAGCTGAGTTAGACAGATTTTTGAATTATAAAGGATGCTAGAGTTATGAGGGAGCAAGCAGGAAATTAGAGTCAAGGCCAATCTGATCATTAGCTTAATAAACAACATAGTAAGAAGGGCCAAATGGCCTAATTCTGCTTCAATTTTTTATGTTTAAGTGACCTTATTTTTGACTATCTGTATGGTGGATACAAATTCCTTAAACTAACTACTGGGAAGACTGAAGCTATTGTCCACTACAAACTGTTCCCAGTAACTGACTCCAACCTTCTTCTGACAACTGAGTCTGAACCAATTTGCTCACAGTGTTATATTTGATGCCAACTTCATCTGCGTCATCGCTAAGACTGCCGACTTCAACCACCAAATTGTGACTTGACTCTGTCCCTGCTTGAGTTCATCTGTTGCTAAAACCCTCATCCATGCCATTGTAAACTAGGGTCAAAGAGATATACAGCACAGAAACAAACCCTTTGGTCTAACTCGTCCGTGCCAACCAGATATCCTCAGTAAACCCAGTCCCATTTACCAGAATTTGATCCATATTCCTCTTAAACCCTTCTTATTCATGTATCTATCCAGATGCCTTTTAAATGTTGTAATTGTACCAGCTTCCACCACTTCCTCTGGCAGTTCATTCCATTCACGCACCACCATCGGCATGAAAAAGTTACCCCTTAGGACCCTTTTAAAATGTTCTTCTTTCATCCTAAACCTATGCCCACTAGTTTTGGACTCCCTCACCCAGGGAAAAGACTTGTCTATTTCTCCTATCCATGCATCTCATGACCTTATCAACCTCCTATAAGGTCACCCCTTAGCCTCCGACACTTAAGGGAAAATAGCTGCAGCCTATTCAGTCTCTCCCTATAGCTCAAACCCTCCAGCTCTGGCAACATTCTTTCGGAACCCTTTCAAGTTTCACAACATCCTTCCTGTAGCAGGAAGACCAAAATTGCATACAATATTCCAAAAGTGGCCTAACCAATGTCCGGTACAGCCATAACATGACTTCCCAACTCTTATACTCAATGCACTGACCAACAAAGATAAGCATACCAAATGCTTTCTTTGCTATCCTATCTACCTGTAACTCCACTTTCAAGGAACTATGAAGCTGCACTCCAAGGTCTCTTTGTTCAGCAACACTCCCCAGCACCTTGCCATTAAGTGTATACATCCTGCCCTGATTTGCCTTTCCAAAAGGCAGCACCTCTAATTTAAACTTCATCTAAGTTAAACTTCATCTGCCACACCTCAGCCCATTGGCCTATCTGATCAAGACTCCATTATACTCTGAGGTAACCTTCTTCGCTGTCCACTACATCTCCAATTTTGGTGTCATCTGCAAACTAACCACGCCTCCTATGTTCACTTCCAAATCATTTTATTTATTTTAGTGCCTAGCATCTCACTTTGAACCCTCCATAAACTTAAAATTGTTCAAAATCTGTGTGCCCATAGCTGAATTTGCACCAAAGACCTTTCACATGTTGCCTTAATTTGGCTCCTTATTGAGCAATGTCACAATTTTAAAATCCTCGCCTTTTTTTTTCAAATTCCTACATGGCTGTGACCCAACCTATCCCTGATATTTTCTCTAGGCCAACAACCCTCTGATACAGCTATGTCTTTCCAGTTTTGGCCTCTGGTACTTCCCCAGTTTTAATCACTGCATCATTGGAGGCCATACCTTCAGGTTCTGTAACACTAATCTCTGAAATTCCCTCCCTAAATCTTTCTGCTTCCATTTTTTTTTTACATGTGTCTTAAAATTGACCTCTTTAATCAAACCTAATACTGCCTTATCCAATTTTGTATTTAAATTTGGTTTGATAATGCACCTCTGAAGTGCCTTGAAACATTTTAGTGCATTTTAAGGCACACAAGCAGTTGTTGAAATTCACTATAATCATAGAAGATTAAAGGCTTGTTCTTCAATGGGCATTCAGGAGGGAAATTAAGCTGAGTGTAGCCCTGTTACTGCAAGCTTGACAAGACAAATTAATTCTGTGCTCAACCAGACAGTTGAACTAGAGTACTTCCTGACTCCTGCAGTATAAGTTACATATGAGGAAATTTCAGTGAGCCATTTGATGATGTGGATTTTTCTGAATGAAATGTTTTCTCATACTTCAAAGAACATTAAATATTCTGTTAACTTCCAGATGCAACAACTAATGAAAGCTGCAAAAGAAGGTACAAAAGATGGATTAGAAAAGACCAAAGCTGCTGTTCTTAAAAGGGGTCGTTCATTTATTAGACACCGATATCAAGGTGAGTGGGAAAAGTCCAAATATCGCTCAGCACCAGTAAGTGACTAACTTTAGCAATCTCTGCAAAGAAGCCATGTGCACGGTTCAAAACCTTTGGACCAATCTAAAATATATTTGAAAAAACATAGATTGCTATATGCTTGCTGAATGTTTTCAATTTTGTCATACAATGCCGCTTTCATGCTCTCTAGACACTCGCCCATTTAAAAGTACAAGTCTCTGATTAATAATGAGGACTTTAACCCTGAGTTGTTCTCAACCTCCACTGAGTTTATTGTTGCGCCCTGGCTGAAAACCTAGACTGACCTTTCTGTCCTGTATGAGTCAGCCTCACTGTCTGCTCTTCATTTACTTATTCAAGTAGGCAATCCCTGAGTGGTCCAAGAAGCTAAGCACACTCTACAAAGAGTTTAAGTGCAACTAATAAATTGATCAATCTTAATTTTCTTTGAAGTTTGGCCATTTGTAAAGTAAAAATAAAAATTGTGGCATGGTGGCTTAGTGGTTAGCACTGATGCCTCACAGCGCCAGGGTCCCAGGTTCAATTCCAACCTTGGACGACTGTCTGTGTGGAGTTTGCACATTCTCCCAGTGTCTGCATGGGTTTCCTCCGGGTACTGGTTTCCTCCCACATTCCAAAGATGTGCAGGTCTGGTGAATTGGTCATGCTAAATTGACCATAGTTGTTAGGTGCATTAGTCAGAGAGGGATGGGTTAGTCTTCAGAGGGTCAGTGTGGACTTGTTGGGCTAAAGGCCCAGTTGGTAATCTAATCTAAAGAGTCACTAATTTCTGAATTTTGTTTTGATATTTAGTTTCAGCCCAGGGATATTAGTAGACAATTCTAAGTTGGAACTGTTGGCTCTCAAAAATAGTTGGTGACTAGAAACGTGACCTTCATTGGAACAGTAAAGTTAACTTGGGTTCAGTGCAGTTTACAAATTTCCATGATTTCAAGTGCCAAAACTCTCAAACTCTTTGAATTGGTTTCCCACTGCCTTTTAAGAGAGTGAAGACTTGGCAATGTTATATTTGGGATGGAGCACTGGCTTTTGGGTATACTAAACACTGACTGCGCATCGACTTTATTATGGGATGGGACAGAAGGTGCATTGTTAAATGGTTCCTACAAATCAACTTTATTACAAGGGGAAAGCTAACTATTCGCTACTAGTCCATTTTATTCAGGGTTTGACTGTTAGCATCAGAAGATGCAGCAAACTTCAATCACACGTACAGTACCTGGGCAAAAACGGTTCATTTGGTAAGAAATTCTGAATTGTAGCTTCTTAAACATCTGAAATGACTGAGGTAATTTAAGTCTTGTGCTTAACTCAACAGAAGGCAATGTTTTTAATCTGTTTTGTGAGAATTATAATCCAACAGAAAATGTGCGTAGAATAACATTGAGGCATTTTCAGAAGTATACTACTTGGTTGATCCTCTTCAGTATGGAATGGATGCACAATGCGAGCTTTGGAATTGTTCAAGTATTATGAGGATTTTGCTGTTTTTCTCCTTCTTATTGGGAACGCCAAAGCCAGCATTGTTTTGAGTAGGTCCGTGCAAGGAAATTCTTGGGGGATATTTCTAATCTGTCATGGACTGTGCAGTCTGTATTTTTAAAAATCAAATTTCTTCAATATATTTATTGAACAAATGTGCCTCATTGCTTTTCTTTCGTAGATTTCATTCAGCACCTTAGCACCTCCATACCTCCAAATAGAATATTCTGGTGCCAGCTTTGTTATAATGGCCAAAAGAAGAAGCAAGGATTAATGTGGTGCCAAAAATCAATTGGAGAATTAAATGGCCCTTGCAGGCAATGGGCCTGTTTATACACATGCCATAAATGGTTGCCTTTCTGAGAATGGAGATGAGGCACGTTGCAAGTCTAGTGCATTCTTCATGAGACACAGATATATAGCGAACACACAAATTTCTCAATGTTTATCCTTAGTGCTAAAGAATGGACTATTTTCTATTGACTACGCAGCAAAATTTTCACAAACTAAGATCTCTCTACTACTGAAGTCCCTGAAAGGTTAATCTTGCACATAGTGAAGTAACAAAAAAGCTACAGTCACTTTCCTGATAAAGAAATATTTTTATAAATAAAAGCCATGGTATTTGAGAACGAGATGAGAATTGTTTCATTTCTCCAGAAGTCAGACAGATTTTTTTGCTGTATCTGCAAAGGCACCAAATTGTTACACCATATTCACCCTATCAAACTAATATTTACCACCTATAGAAATATACCATTGCTGATCTGGATTTGCACCTTTTGTCTTCAGATCACAGGTTTGGGTGTCTGGAAGAGGAAGAACAGAATCTCTTCATTGATGTTGACTGCAAACATCCAGAGCCAGTAATGACACCAATGCCAGAGGGTTTGACACCACAGCAGGTACATGTTTGTGAGCTTAGGTAGTTTGAGTCTGAACTCTGCATACCGAAAGGTGGAAAAAGCTACAACATGTAAGAAGGGCATGGATGCTGAGCTACATGCACATTCTGTGATTTACTGATTTTATTTAAGCCACAGCTAGCATCCTGTAGAATATGGCAGGTTTTCTTGTTCTGCTTTCCAGCATTATGTTAAAACACATGTACCTGCACAGTGTAGCCGGGGAGATCCACTCTGATTTTATTAAATGCTATTGTTTTTTAAAGAAACTCATAAACTAAACAAGCAATTACTGACAGAAAGAGGAGGAGAATGGTAAGAGAATACTAGAAGTGTAGATGAAAGGGACTATCTTGTTTGACTGGAATAAAATGAAATTTATACAAACTACACATTAAGTTAAGTACTATGTATTTATCTAAGTTGTGTGATGTTTAAATTCCTTATTTTCTGGACATTTTAGATGGGTAATGTTTTCCAAATGAGCCTTTTTATTGATATATGGCCTGGGCTTTAATGAAAGTTTAACTATTTAGTTAATAGTGCAGTGACTTATCAACTGCATTTAAAGAATAAGAGAGATCATACTTTTGACAGGTAACTTGATGATGTCTGTTTTAAGAGTTACCCTTCAAAATTAAAATCATCTGTCGCTTGTAGTCTGGGATCAACCCTGTGGAAATGATTTTGGTCTATTACTAAAAAGCTATACTTGAAATTTATGGATTTATGTGACAATTGGTATCTCTCAAATGATCAGCCTTGCGTCAAAGCTTCGAAACTTATTTAAAAGGTAGCACTTACTTATTATTACATGTTAAATCTGATTGATGGGTAACTTCAAACTTTTGAAAAGCAGTTCACACATTGTGGCATTTGAACTTGTGTTTTAATATTAGTTTATAATATAATGCAGTCTCCAACAAATTACATTCTTGAAATTCTGGCTAACTTAAGGTTAAAATTTGTTTTGGAAACAGGTTGTCAGACGATATATTCTTGGTTCAGTTGTTGAAAGTGAGAAGTGTTATGTGGATGCATTGAAGCGAATTCTAGAAGTAAGTCAGAGCACAAAGAAATATTGGATTCTATTATTGTACTTCAGATCACCATGACATCTCAAGATATTTTTTATAAAAACAAATTTTGGGAACCTCTCATCTATTTACAATTTTTGCCACCGTACCACCTTGCTGCTGAACAAACCACCGAAGTGGTGTCCTGGGAATCATTGCAAGGTCACTGGAAAAATTGACATGGCTAGTAGGCAAGAAATCACTTTGGAGTTTGGGGTTTGGACATCTGTGGTGGTGAGGGTGCAGGGCAACACAAAGAAGGTACCCATCTTTACTACCTTTTCACCTGAGATGAAGTTGTAGTGTGCTCACCTCCATCCTGTTTTTCCCAGTAGCATCTAATATTAATGAGAGGCCAAATTAAGTGTTGAAATGTCTATTGATTGACCACTTCTAAAGATGTTAATAAGTCTAAGGGTGGATGGGCTATCTTATGCTTTACCTATCCATTCTAATTCAAAGGACATTTAGGGACCGGAAGGCATCAAGCCTGACACCTGTCCTGTTTCATGTGCCTACACCATTTCTTCGAATATGTCACCTGGGAGTACCACGGTGTATGGTGCTGATCTACACAGACTGGGAACGTTTGTGAAATCATGTTTGGATAAAGTGACACGAGGTTTGATTTTGTTTTCCTCTCTGCACAGCATTACGAGAAACCTCTTTTGGAAATGGATCCGAAACTATTAAGTGAAAGGAAATTAAAAATAGTGTTTTATCGAATAAAGGAGATTCTTCAGTGCCATTCCTTGTTCCAGATTGCCTTAGCTAGTCGTGTGACTGAGTGGGACTCAGTTGAAATGATTGGAGATGTCTTTGTTGCCTCAGTAAGTCATTGAATAAAAATCTATCTTCATTGTGACTGCAGGGTCTGGGAGGGTTTGTTCAGAAAGGAATTTGGATAGGGTACAGAAAAATGTTTCCAGGTTGAGTGAAAGGGGACAACTGAGCAAAGATGTCTAGTCTGTGCCTTTCTTTCTCTCGTCTGGTTTGGGGGAGGGTAACAGAAGATTGGACTTCCCGCTTCGTCGGAAAAACAACCAACATAATCAAAGACCCCTCCCACCCTGGTTATACTCTCTTCCATCAAGCAGAAGATTATAAAAGTTTGAATGCATAGACAAATGGATTAAAGAATAGCTTCTTCCTCAGTGTTATCAGAATTTTTCAAGGACCTCTGAAATGTTAATTCTGGTCTCTCTCTCTCTGCACCTTCGATGCGGCTGTAACACTGTATTCTGCACTCCGCTCTGCCACCCTGATGCATTTTGTTTGGTACAACCTGACTGTATAGCACGCAAAACAGCACTTTTCACAGTATCCTAATACATGTGACAACAATCAATCAATCAATTAATTAAGTGAGAATGTTCACTTGATTGCCCATTGTTCAATTACATTCACAGCTACTCAGCTAAATGCTTGCCCACATCCAGCTAGACCTGAACAATATTCAGGTTTAGGCTGATTGTGCAGCAATTAATATTGATACCACTCAAGTGCAAAGCATCCATTGCCTTTATCATCATCAAAACCCCCACCATTATTCTTGGGGTCACCAGAAACTTAACAGGGCCAAGCATGCACACACTGTGGTTATAAAAGGTCAGAAACTGGATCTTCTATTGCCCTTACTCCTTACTAAATCACCAAAGCCTTGCCCAAGGCACAGGAGTGGGATTGAATACTCATACTTGCTTCAGTAACTGCAGCTCTATTAACAGTTAAAAAGTTCAACATGATTCAGGACAAAGCAATTGACTTGATTGGCATGCAAGCATCAGTTTCAAAGTTCACTCCCATCCCTCCATCACTAGCACACGAGCTATAAAATGCCACCTAACAATTCAACAAAGCTTCTTCAATAATTCCTTCCAAATCTGTGGTCCTTTGCAATAAGAAGGATATGGGTAAACGGCACATGGAAATACTGGCACCTGTACATTCCCCTTTAAATTTGCATGTCATTCAAAGGTATAACTTTGGCTCTGTTCCTTCATTAACACTGGCTCAAAATCCTGGAATCCCTCTCCTTCTCAGCACAGTGAAAATGCATTCATATAATTGTGTCTTGCCACAATCTTGAGGGTAGCTAAGGAGGATTCTTAAATATCGGAATGTCAACAACTACATGAGATTAAAGACTTAACCATAGATCAAATTCAGAGGCATCTTGTGGCATAGTGGTAGTGCCATTATCTCTGGGCCAAGATGCCCCAGTTCAAGTCTCACCTGCTCCATTGGTGTGTAATAACATCCCTGAACAGGTTGATTTCAAAATGCCTAGATCAAATTCAGAGGGGCTCTGGTGGCACAGTGTCCCTACCTCTGAGCCAGATGATCCAGTTTTAAGTCCCACCTGCTCCCGAGTTATATAAAATCATCTCCGAACAGGTTGATCAGAACACATCTACATGAAATTCATGATTATTATTGATGTGAGATGTGCCGACCAATAAGATACATTGGACAAATGGACTACATCAACCTAAAGTCCTGCCTGAAACTGTTGTTGTTATCACATAGAAAATTTGTTTCATAGAATCTAATTAGTTATGCACAATATTTCGCTCACAGTTGTATAAATTTGAAAAGGGATGCTTAGTAATAAATAATTGTTTGTAAAATACATCTCGCAAGACTTGTCCTCTCTTAAATGACCAGAAGTAAATTTTATTTACTCTGTATTAAGTTTTAACAACAGTGTTGTGATGAAATTGATATAAATAATGTTTAATGAAACGTATACTTTCAGAATCATGTTGACCAAAATAACTCTTTGTATGGGCCAATTTCCTTTGTTTGTTTGTGGAGTGTGGGAGTCAATGGATTGGTGATACCATTTGTGGCTCATTCCTAATTGTCCTTGCAAAGATGTTAGTGAGCCAGTATCTTGAGCCATTGCAGTCCATAAGATACACGTACATTCACAATGCCATATGGAGGAGCTGCAGGAGTTTAACCCAGCAACTGTGAAGGAATGGTGATAAACCTGGTCAGGATGATATGTGGCTTGGAGGGGAACTTGCATTGGTGAGGTTTCAGTGCATCTGCTGCCCTTGTCCTTAAAATTGATAGAGGTCACAGGTTTGGAAAGTGTTGTCAAAGGAATTTCTGTTGCATTGAATCCCATAGAAAGTACATTCAGCTGCCACTGTGCATCAATGGTGGAGGGAGTGATCTGTAAGGTGGTGAATGGGGTGCCAATCAAGGGTTGCTTTCTCCTGTTTATTGTTCAGCTTCTTGAATGTTATTGGAGTTGCACCCCTCCAGGCAAGTGGAGAGTATTCTATCAAAATCCTTTCTTGTGTCTTACAGACGGTGGATAGCTTTGGAGGAGTCAGGAGGAGAACTATCCACCACAGAATTCTTACAGCCACAGTAGTGACGTGGGTGGTTCGGTTCAGTTCAGTTTATGGAAAATGTTAACTCCATAGGATGTTGATAGTGGGACAGTCAGTGATGGTAATACCCTTGAATGTCAAAGGAGATGGGTTAGATTTTTCATTTGTTGGAGAAAACCATTTCTTTGCACTAGTGTGGCACGAATAGCACTGACACCACAATTTGGAGAGACTAGTAGAGGCATAGAGTATTGACAGCAAAGGATAAACATCATTGGCAATACCTGTACTATATTTTCTAATAGATGTTTGATTCGTTGATCAGGAAGAAAAAGGCAGATTGCTGAAATAAGGAAGACGTGATAAGTATATCAAAAAGTGTGAGAATCAAGTGGTCAAAAAAATGGGAGAGAATTTAGAAAGTGGTGGCAGAATGTTTTGGAGACAAAGCAAACAGAAGAAAAGATTCCTTTCTATTATAATGTAAGAAATGAAACTGAACACCTTTTTTAAAATGTCAGTAAGACTTGCTGGAAGAATTTAGATTAGATTAGGTTAGATTACTTAGTGTGGAAACAGGCCCCTTGGCCCAACAAGTCCACACCGACCTTCGAAAGAGCAACCCTACATTTACCCCTTCACCTAACACTATGGGCGATTTAGCATGGCCAGTTCACCTAACCTGCACATCTTTCAACTGTGGGAGGAAACCAGAGCACCTGGAGGAAACTCACGCAGACATGGGGAGAATGTGCAAACTCCACACAGACAGTTGCCCGAGGCGGGAATTGAACCCAGGTCCCTGGCGCTGTGAGGCAGTTTCGTGCCATCAGCCATTCTCGCATTAACTATCTCACCAACTGTAATGAAATGCAAAACAATTTTTTTAAAAACATGAATGAAAGTTGATAATTGAATGAAAATTCTAATTTCAGCTGCTTGGTTGTATTTGATTAGATCAATTACTTGCAGGAGGTTATTTAATATTCAAAGTTCCTGCAGATAATTTTTGTTTCATACAATAGCAGCATTCAGATTTGTGATCCTTTATCCCAATAGATGAAATATCCATGAAATATAATTGCAAAATCTGGTTAGTCAGCAAAAATGAATGGACAGTACGATGAAATACTTTAAAAGAAAGCTCCCATCATTCAGTATTTGCTTACGCATATATTTGCAAAATCTCACTTTGACCTTTGCCCCTTTTTAAATATACCTTTCAGAATTAAAATTCATTTTGTATTTGAAACTCAATCCTTTCACTCTCAAACTGATCTAGAAAATGTTCTGCAATCTTTAAGTTCACTCAAACATATGGAAAAAAAAACTTTGTTGAAGAGAAATCCTCCTGAGTTGGGAGGTAAATAAACTTGGTGCTCATTTATCAAGTAAAATTTGGAATTCAGATGCTGAACTACTTCAAACTATTGTATAAGATTTTCAAAGTTGTTGTTTTATTTCTGTTCCAGTTTTCAAAGTCGATGGTGCTTGATGCGTATAGTGAATATGTAAACAACTTTAGCACTGCCATGGGAATTATTAAGAAAGTGTGTGCCAGCAAACCTGCCTTTCTGGAATTTTTGAAAGTAAGTTAATCATTGCGAGAAGTAAAATGTTGTTTCCTTTGTAAAAATTAACCTCCGGTCACACACTTTGGGCTGTCACAATGGCAAGCAGGAAGTTCTCATGATTTGTACCCAATTTTGTCAAGATGGTATGTGTCTCCAAGTTAAAGAAGATAAAATTCATCAAGATCTCACTCCTGATTTGTGTCGTGAAGTCCCAGGTAGAAAGTCCACTTAGATAAATATTGAATAAGGTTAAGACTCACTTGTAGTCCAGTCAACATTGGCTGCGTGTAAAGAATGCTGCTGATTCACAGCAAGAGAAACCTAAAGAAGAAAAAAAGGCAACAGTATGCAAATGCATTTAACAGCTGGTTTGATAGTACAATAAGCTTCCAACTATTATTTCCCCAGTACACTGGAATGCTGCACCCTTCTGTCTTGTGACCATAATTACCAATTCAAAATCCTCATTTTGACAAATCATTTTATCATTTCATCAAATTATCTTCCCACAGCTGTTTTTGGTCTTTTCAGTTGTGAAATGCTTTCACAAGCTGTGCTGCATTGTAAAGGTGCTTTTAAATGAAAGTAATTTACTTAATTTTATTTTGCTGCACTTTGTTTACCACTGCAGTAAAATGTAATTTTCAAATATTTTATAAGGTGTATTGTATCTGCTCAGAATAAACACAGCCTCTGCAGCCTCTCCAATGCACACTTCATGCTGTACAGTTTTGAATGATAATTTTGAGAGTTCCTACCCTTGAGGTGTAGAGTGACCTCTTTATTAATTGCAGACATATTTTTATTTAATTTCTGAAAGCGAGTGCTGCTGGTAAAACTGGTGTTTATAGCTCATCCCTAGTTGCTCTTGAGAAGGTATTATTGGTACACGAGAGTAGCGTGCTCAAACACTTCAGAGAGCAGATGACTTCGACTGCAGTCGGCCATTAGTGATGAGTTGAATTGTTAAGTCAGATTGAACAAATTCCTGGTTACTTTTCCTGGCATCAGCCTTTTAACACCAGATTTTTGTAAACCAGATTTTGTTTGCCCAAATTGGCAAACTGCCATTTCTGGATTTGAACGATGTTCTCTAAAACAATAGTTCGGGCTTCTGTTACAGCACCAGTAATCTCTAAGAGCTATGTTCCCAAACCATAGTTCTCAGCCTATTATTCATGTAACCAACTGTGTCATAGTAACTATTGTAACTGTTAATTTTAATCATTATCTATTTGAGAGATTATACAATAATATACTAAACTTGGAGATGTTTAGTATGCTGCAGATTTAACTCCTTGTTACAGGCCAGGACATTTTTAAAAATTCAGCCATTTTATGGTGTATTCCTTTGATCTGTAGCCATAAATCGAAAACCAATTATAACTGCCCCCTTGCTCCAGTAATTTACAACAAGCTATGATTCCCTACATTCCCTTGAATGAGTGCTGAGTTCTCACTGATAAAGTACTGGAAAACAGGATCCCAGATAATCCAGAAGAAAATTCTGCAAGTTGTAAAATGTTTGGAAACTAATGAGTTGCACGTGAATGGGAATCACCTTAAATCCTGTCATCAAGTGTTGCTGAAATAAAACTTAATTCTAAAGTAGTTGCAGTGGTAAAAACTGTTTGTAAAATGAAAACAAGAAAAAGAGAAACTGTAGGTACTGATTTCCTTGTCTGTGAAGCCACTGGCTATGATTCACAATAACTTGACCTGTGAGCTGTCAATCTTGTCCACAGCTAATTATCTGAAGTTATGGAGGGTACTTACACATGCATTTCACATTTTCTTATAGTATTCCAAATTGAGCAGACTTAATTTCTTTAAAATATTCAACGTTGTTCAGCTGTTTATTTTCTGCAATGTCTGCACCTTTCTTGACTGAGGTGATGGGTAGGATAGCTGCTTCTAAGAGTTGTTTGATCATCACCTGGAACATGCATGTTGTAATTTGCTTTGCCTCATTCATCTGTGACGTAGATAAAGTGTTGGACCTGTTAGGAAGACACCTGGCTCAAGTCCAGAGCCTGAAAATCCATACTAATCATCCATTGTTCAACTGGCAATATTGATTGGCAGAAGAATACAGTCCAATCTGACAACTCCAGAGATGATGCTTGTGTGCTGCTCTTACCTGTGACAAGTTAACAGAAGCGCTAGTCATGATTAAACTTGGGAGTTATCAGGATAAAATTTCACTGCACCAGTAGAAATCTACTGGATTGGTTGAGGTTCATTGCATAACTGGATTCCTGTAGTCACAGCAAGACCAGTGATGAAGCAATAAGGTGGTTGCAATACTTGGCATTTTTTGCTCCCATCTACGTTTCCAGTCATGATTGTAGTAGTTGTCATTGATGTTAAGCTAAACATTGATGTCAGATCCTCCATGAACACATCCTGTCTCTCAGTGCCAACATTAACAAATCCTCAGTTTTCACTGAACTGCAACCCAGTCTCGGTCAGCTGATGACAGGAGGACTCTTCACCTTACCATCTCAGCTCCTCTTCAAAATGCAGGCATTGTAGATCAAGACATTGTGGAAGAGAATCCAAAGTTATCTGGAATGTGGGAAATTGCTTTAAAATGCTACTGCAGTTGCTGGAATATTCCTAGCATTGGTCTTCGTTCCATGCATATAGACTCATGTATGTTTACATCACAAAAGGATGCCATTTTCCCCACCTTTGTCCATGCTGGCCAACAAAGATCTGACTACACCAAGACTATTTTTCATTTTTGGTCCATAGCCCTAGATGAATGAATATTTAAGTGCAATGAGAGTTTAAAACTCCGCTACCCTTGTGGGCAATGAGTTCCACACTCTCACCATCTTCTGAGTGAAATAAAATTCTGCACAACTCTCCTCTAAGCCTCCTCCTTCTTGCCTTAAATCTATGCCACCTTATTATTGACTCCTGTACTAATGGTAAAAGTGCCTTCCTATCCTTAACTCTGCATACTGTTACCCAAGTCTCAGCTGACCAGCCAAGCAATGACGTATTGAAAGACTTGAATAACAACACATCTTTAATAGTCCCCAGGTCATCCAGTGTCCAAGCTACCCAGGAAATTACTCTTGTTGCCAGTTTGCAGAGCTATGCCCAATTTTTAGTGAATGAATCACGTCTCAATAAATTGTAAGCAAGCAGTTATTATTTAAAATAGTTAAAGTTTTATGTAAAAAGAAACTTAATTGAACTTACTGTGACTAAATTAGCCATGAGGTATCTACTTGTTGCACTAAGTGTGTCATATTTCTCCCCAGCAATGCCACGAATCAAGTTCTGATCGCATTACATTGTATGGCCTAATGATGAAGCCAATTCAACGTTTTCCACAGTTCATTCTTTTGCTACAGGTAAATACTTTCGTCTGGATGCACTTATTAAGATATGGATTGTAAAATCATTTATTTACTGCCAATGACTTGGGACTGAAGCTTAGATTTAGATTTAGATTTTTGTCATGCATACCCAGAGACAAAAGTACAGGAGTACAATGAAAGGTTTTCCAATCTCACCACATACGATGCCATCTTAGGTAAAAGTGCCTAGGTACAAAAACTTAAGAACAAGGTAGGAAGAAATAAGGAACAAAGTTAAAAGTTAAACCTTACAATCATATTTAACATTAATAAAAATAAGGAAATAAAGCTGAAAAATAAAACTTGGGAATACGTTACATGAGTTCTTTCCTTTCTGCTTCACCCTGAATGTATTTTCACCATCACAGATGATAACCATCCAGAGATCCATTGTCTTACTACTATTTAATTGATATAGAATCTTGGTGAGCCAGTTGGAATTGGAAGAGATGTTAACTTCAGAGTACTATTTAAAAATTGGTAGAAGGATCAGTCATTCTATAAGTCTGAGTGTTTATGGTTGGAGTAGTGACAGAAGAAATCTGTAAAACATTAGAGAGAATTCCTGAATCTCTGACTGACTGCATTAAAAACAACAAACTAAACAAAAGGATTTTGTAATTTATTATACACAGTTTTATAATGAAGACCTGAGTTCAAAGCTTGTCCAAAATATTGACGTTAAGCTCTTTATATCCCTCTATGAAATAAGTTTGAAGAGTTTTCATGTAGTCCCAAGGTCAACAGCATAGAATTGTAGAGGCCTACAGCACAGGAAAAGGCCTACTGATTCCATGCTGGTCAAAGGCAACCACTTAACTATTCTAATCCCATTTTCCAGCACTTGGCCCAAACCCTTGTATGCCTTGGCATCAAAAATGCGCACCTAAGTGCTACTTTAATGTTATGAAGGCTTCTGCTTCTGCTACCTTTTACAGGCAGTGAGTTCCAGTTCCCACCACCATCTGGATGAAAATATTTTTCCTTGCATTCCCTCCAAACCTCCTGTTCCTTACTGTGAATCTATGCCCCCCACCCCGGTCATTGATACCTCCATCAAGCGAACAGTCTCTTCCTGTCTACCCCAGCTATGTCTGTTCATGCAATTAAGTCATGTCCCCCTTCTGTCTCCTCTACTCCAAGGAAAACAACCCAGTCTGTCAAATTTCTCTCCATAACTGAAACTCTCCACCCAGGCAGCATCCAGACAAATCTCCTCTGCACTCTCTCCAGTGCTGTCACTTCTCTCCTATATTGTGGATTCCAATTCAACCAAAAGAAAGAGTCATATTGTAATTGTTAAAAATGAAAATTTTACTTGTATATTTGGAGATGATAACCTGAAACTGGAATAGAAAATTATTGCAATGCGCAGATGGCTGAACAATGCTTTAGTGTACCTGTGTTACATGATGCATGACAGAAACATGTTCAATTCCCACATACTAATGTTGTCACCTTGCTGGCCATGACTACATATTATTTCCTTTTAGTTTAGATTCTTCAGTCTGCTGGTGACTTGTGCTTTCAGTCAATTCAGTAAGGTGATTCTTTAATTTGAATGTTTTTCAATGATAAATGTTTCATACTTGTTGACTGCCACCAATGTTTACAAAAAGTCAAGCTTTTATAGTTTGGACAATAACCTACTAAAAACTTAATTTGGGATGACCTTAAATCAATCTCTCTCTTTCTGCAATTGATGAGATAAATGTTGTTTTCTCAGGACATGCTAAAGAACACTCCAAAGGGACACTCTGACAGACTACCTCTTCAGATGGCTCTTACTGAGCTTGAAACATTAGCAGAGTACTTAAACGAACAGAAACGGGAAGCAGACCAGCGTTGTGAAATGAAGCAGATTGCAAAAGCAATGAATGAGCGTTACTTGAATAAGGTAGAATTTGTTGCTTCCATATTTGAAAATAATAATTACATCAGCCCTGTTTTAAAAAAATAGAAATTATTATTAGATGAGCCGAATCTAGAATGTACAGTGAATGAATTTGGAGTGTTAACAGCCAAACCGGTTGAATGAGACCAGTAGTGGTGCAATTCCAACATTTTCCAGTGGATGTCAGATGTTGTACAGATGCAGTATAATGTTGAAGATCTTGTACAGTAGAAAGGAGTTGATTTTTAATTTGCTGCCTGGGTATAAACTGGCTTTATAAATTGGCTGGCCATTACTGAAACTGCCAATGTAAATGAACTTTGGGCATTTTTTTTAGAGGTGGTGATGATGATTGCGAACAGGGCTAGGGAGATAAATCATGGGGCTTGATGCTTGTCCTGTTTCCCAGCCTTCTCTTCCCATCCATTTAACCTTATTCGTCAATCATGCATGTTGCTTTATCCTCATTTGGAGATTCACCAATCTTCTTGAATTTAAAATCTTCATTCTCAATTGTGGACTTCATACGTTTCAACTGGTTAGAATTTTTATTCATCAATTACTGATATTGTGCTAGTGTAGTTCTTCTGGGATGAAATTAATGTGCTGCGAGGGTTTTTGTTTAAGAAATATATGAAAGAAACTAATTGGACTGAAAATTCATAGAGTGTAATGAAACAAATTAGAGTTCAGAAAAATGTACTTGAAAAAGGAGTTGGGTTTTAAGCATTATATCTCTGTTACTTGCCGATTGATGCCATGATTTACCTATTTCTGGTGCCACTAACTCCTTTTATGAGTATGTTATCAGGTACACTTTAAACTGGAAATGTGTGTGCGCATCACTAACTCTGCTTCACAACTTTAAGTGACCTCAGAGCACCCATGAATTAAATTTCGTCCCATTCTTTCCTGTATGTGAATCTTGCTAAGTGCAATAAATTGGCCACCAGAGTTCCCTTCAGTATAACATTGACTACAAAAGTATTTCAGGAACTAAAATGCACTTTTTTGTGAAGTTGTGAAAGGTATCTGTAAATGCAAGGTTGTCTCTATTTAAATCTTCCATAAAACACACTTGAACACACAGATAAGATGTGTCTGACAGAGCCTATAAATAATGCATCACTTTCAAATCCAATCACATCAATAATAAACTCAACTGAACAACTGCATTACTTTTGGGAAAAAATAACCTGACAACTTAGGACACAATTGGGAACGGAATGCCTCTTACCTCTACAGATATTTACTCACGTTATCTGTGTCACTTCCTTACAATTAGTGTTTGTATTTTATTGGCAAGAATTAATGAAGAGTCATCCCAACTGCATGCTAATGCATTCATCCATTGTTGATTTCCATCGAGCACCTTCATGATGTTCTTGATATCTTATAGCCTGGTAGTGGGCCAGCAGCTCCAAAGGAGGGGGAGAGCACAGGTGATGGCAGGCTGTGTCACCCAGAACATAACTTCAAGTTGCAGATATATACAGGACAGATACAGATCATTCAGTCCAACTCATCCATGCCGACCAGACACCCCAAATAAATCTTATCCCATTTGCAAGCATTTGGCCATTCCCCTCTAAACCCTTCCTATTCATGTACCCATCCAGATGCCTTTTAAATGTTTTAATTGTACCAGCCACCACCACCTCCGCTGGCAGCTTATTCCTTCTAAGTACTTCCCTCTGTCTGTAAAGGTTGCCCATGTCCCTTTTAAATCTTTTCCCTCTCATCTTAAACCTCTAGCTTTGGACTCCCCCGCCCTGTGGAAAAGACCTTGTCTATTTACCCTGTCTATGCCTCTCCTGATTTTATAAACCTCTATAAGGTCACCTCTCAACCTCCAGTGCTCCAGGGAAAATAGTCCAAGTCTATTCAGCCTCTCCCTATAGCTCAATTCCTCCAACCCTGGCAAGTCCTTGTAAATCTTTTCTGAATCCTTTCAAGTTTCACAACATCCTTCCGAAAGGAAGGAGACCAGAACTGCATGCAGTATTCCAATAGTAGCCGAACCAATGTCCTGTACAGCCACATCATAACTCCCAACCCCTATACTCAATGCACTGACCAATAAAGACAAATATACAAATGCCTTCTCACTATCCTTTCTACCCATGACTCCACGTTCAAGGAACGATGAATCTTGCACACCAAGATTCTTGTTCAACCACATTTTCCAAGACCTTGCCATGTAAGTCCTGCCCTGACCTGCCTTTCCAAAATGCAGCAAATTGTCAAGTTATCCATTGCACAGATTCCGTTTCTCCTTCCAAGACAATTGGACCCTGAACTGTGGAAATATGTCCTGGAGTTGAGCAAGTGAGGGGCATTTCAGAGTCAGAGGATTCATAGATCAATAAATATAAAAGAAGACCACTCAGCCCACCATGCTTATGCTCACTTTTTGAAAGTCCCACTCTACCTTACTGCAACATTTGCTCCAAATCAAGTCCAATCCCCACTTTTCTGAAGATTATCTGCTTTCCAGTATTACATTTGCAGTTTTGGATGCCTTACCTTTATGTGCCTGGGATATTTCTTGTTTATGTTGAGATCTAGATGGTAGCCAGAATAAATTTCAGTTGCTGCAGCACCCTGGTGGCCTGGGGAGAAGCCAGCAGGTTACTGTTCCATGTGGCAGAGACTCTTCAGGAAGGACACTCCTGATTTTCACTCAAAATTGGGCGGATAGGTTTAAAAGGGATTCTGATTGGCTTTAGTAATACACTGTCATGCTGACAATATCTAAGCAGATCAAGCCTCGCAACCAATTGTCAGTGTAGATCCAGTAAATATGAAATTAGGATGTGTCCTGATTTCCAATTAGTTGCTTTGTAGGTAGATTAAAGTGAGGTTTTAACTCTAGCTGGAAATAGGGAAGATATGGTTTGTGGTAAACCCAGTAAGAGCTCAAATAATATTTTATATCTGCACAGCCTCGATTCCTGCTTGAAATTGACAAGACGTGCCAGCTGGCCGACAAGGGGGAGACGAAGAATGGGGGGGCTGCAAACTGCTACTGTCCCTGATTTTGAAACAATTCATAGGGAGGGGTGTCCTACTGGGTCAGGCTAGAGCAGTGGAGTCTGGTTTGGAGAGACTCAAACATTGCTTCTACAAGGACTTTACAAGGAAATGTCCAAAACCTCTTCCACTTTTAATCCTGGTCCCTCTTCCCATTAGGGTATTCTGGAAGGAAAGCCAAAGCCACTTCCACTGAAGGCTGGAATTGAAATAGTGATAGATTTCAATGGCTTCGTAAGAATAAACTTAATGAAGGATCCTACCAAATTTTAATAGGTTTCCTTTCCCACTTACTCAAAAGAACAAGTTAAAATTGCAGGCCGTGCAAACAAAATTCCCATCTTAGCAGTTAAGTCTCTGTGATTTTTGATAAGATTTATAGCTCAGGTTGAGATTCTGGTTGCACATTTGCTTGCTGAGCTGGAAAGTTTGTTTTCAGACATTTCATCACTATGCTAGGTAACATTATCAGTGAGCTTCCTATGAAGCGCTGGTCTTATGCTTTCTGTTTATGTGTCTTGGCTTTTTAAGGTGGGTGATATAGTTAAGTCTCTGGTGATTTCTACAATAAATGGTTTCCACTGGCCAGTGACATGTAGACAACATTTAGCCAATGTAGTGTCAAGAAATTCTAGTAGAACTGAGAATTGAAACAAGCAAGAGGAAAGCTTTTCAATATCCGTGTCATAACCGATGAAAGGAAGATGGTTGTGATTACAGGACACTTACTGTCAATACTCTGCCTAACCATTGTTAACTTACTTTCCCTATCTTGCTGAGAGTGAGGATACTTACTGATGATCCTGAAATTTTCATTTCCATTCACAACTCTTTTGACACACAAGCAGACTTTCAAGACCACACTGGAAGTTGGGAGACATCAGAGTTTGGACTGAAAAGTGGAGCATTAGTGCCGAGCTATGACTGTCTCCAACAAGTGAAATCTCTGAATTTCAGCATCATTCCCTATCATTTGTGACAAGCTTAACTGGGTCAGCCACAGCAACAATGTGGATAATAAAGCAGGCTAAAGGCTGAGTATTTTACAATGGAACTAGCTTACCTCCTCTCTTCTTAAAACTTTACAATTGTGGTAATCACCATGTCAGTGTAAGCATAACTGCAAAAAATTCAAGTTTCATTTGGATCTCTACCACTTGGCTCAATATGCATTCCTGTTCATGCAGTACCATCCTTAGGGTACATAATGCTTTCTTTTATTGGTCAGAGTATTGAGTACAGGAGTTGGGAGGTCATGTTGCGGCTGTACAGGACATTGGTTAGGCCACTGTTGGAATATTGTGTGCAATTCTGGTCTCCTTCTTATCGGAAAGATGTTGTGAAACTTGAAAGGGATCAGAAAAGATTTACAGGGATGTTGTCAGGGTTGGAGGATTTGAGCTACAGGGAGAGGCTGAACAGGCTGGGGCTGTTTTCCCTGGAGCGTTGGAGGCTGAGGGGTGACCTTATAGAGGTTTACAAAATTATGAGGGGCATGGATAGGATAAATAGACAAAGTCTTTTCCCTGGGGTCAGGGAGTCCAGAACTAGAGGGCATAAGTTTAGGGTGAGAGGGGAAAGATATAAAAGAGACCTAATGGGCAACCTTTTCACACAGAGGGTGGTACGTGTATGGAATGAGCTGCCAGAGGATGTGGTGGAGGCTGCGACAATTGCAACATTTAAGAGGCATTTGGATGGGTATATGAATAGGAAGGGTTTGGAGGGATATGGGCCGGGTGCTGGCAGGTGGGACTAGATTGAGTTGGGATATCTGGTCAGCATGGACGGGTTGGACCGAAGGGTCTGTTTCCATGCTGTACATCTCTATGACTCTATGACTCTATAAGCAATTTGGCAAACTTTAATTAATCAGCATCTCCTCATCACATCATCATAGCCAAGAGGTAGGACAAGAAAAGAATCATGAGCTCACCATCACTTCTAGATTGTCCACCATCCTGCTATGGACACCCTGATGAATCAAAATCTCAGGATTTCCTACCTAACATTAGAATTGGAGCAGGAACAGCATGCATACAGTTTAAGGCAAAGGCCCACACCCATCATCTCTGTGCATGTGAAGTCTGAAAATAAACAAGGTCTTGGTAGCATTGCTGAGAATATGCTTGTGAATGTCTAATTAGCGGATAGTTCCATAATCTAGATTCAAAGCCCCCCAACTTCTGATTTTCAGGACAGGCCAAAATAGGGGATAAAACATGGCACAAGCAACAGAAACACAACATGGCTACAGCACAAAATGAATGTAGTTGTTAAGACTTACTCTGCATATCTTTTCACTCAACCCACTCTATTTGAAAAGAACATAGCCTTTAAATTCAGCTTTCAAAAGTAAGATTAGGAGGAGACCGAATGCCTGTGACTATTCTAACAAGTTGGTGTGGATAAATGTATTTGCATTGAAAGCTGATGCTTGCAAAACATGAAAACTGCCTCTATTTTGTATAGTGACAACAAGTTAAACTGGATTTTGAGTTGTTGTAAATTTAATACAATCTACCAAAAATATGTATTAGCAGAAGTAAGCTATGTGTTAGAATAACATGAGATTAACTTTCTAATTTCACATATTATTTACACAAATGAAAAATGGATGTCTTCTCCCTGTGTATATGCCCTAAGTGTATGATGTATCATGTTGTAAAGATTACCACTGCTGGCAGTGTCCACACATTTCTGTCAATTTAAAACAAATTAGCACATCTTTGAGCTAGCAAATAACTGGATTAATGAGAGTGAAACCATCTGCTCAGCTTCTACAAATTAACAGCTGTTCAAAATATACTAAGAAGACTATGTGTATTCGTCACGCAGATTACGGTAGCATGAGATTCCTAATGTCTGTCTGTGATGAAAGGCAATTGTAGCTGAAATAAAATATTGTTTCAGATTTCTTTAGTGAAAATACTATATCAGATCTTCAAATTTGAATTTGAGTCTGTCATCGTGGGAGAGATCCCTCGAGGCACCATTACCAAAAAGTAGCATGAGAGTGAAGCAATTGTTGAAATGTACAAATTATTTAATCAATATCAAAGTTGCAGAGATAATGGAAAGAAATTCTTGCCATTATAGGTAAAGATGCTATAGTCCCAGAGGACAGCAGATGTGTTCTCTCATTAGAGAGAGATGACTGATGGGAGTTTAATCTGCGGGTTACCTCAGCTCAGGCAAGGGTAGAGATTGAGAAAGTAGACCTTTCATGGTAACCTCAGCCGGTGCAGGAATTGAAATGCACTTTTGGCATTGTTCTGCATCACAAACCAGTGTCCAGCCAAATTAGCTTGCTGGTCCCCTACTTGCTATTATAAAGTAATTTTCATAATGCTAAATTAGATTAGATTAGATTCCCTACGTGTGGAAACAAACCCTTCACCTCAACGAGTCCACACCTACCCTCCGAAGAGTAACCCACCCAGACTCATTTCCCTACATTTACCCCTGACTAATGTACCTAACACTGTGGGCAACTTAACATGGCCAATTCACCTGACCTGCACATCTTTTGGAATGTGGGACAAAACCAGAGCACCAGGAGGAATCCCACGCAGACCACAAAGTACATCTGGAATATAGTCACAACTGTAATCTAAATTGACGATTTATATCCAGCAAGATCTGACAAATGCATCAAAATATCTGTTTTAGTCACATTGGTTTAAAGAACAAGATTGGCTTTGATCCCAGAGGGAATTCGCCTCGTGTCTTTCAAAGAGAAATGCCATGGGATATTTTATGTCCAGCTGATGGCAGACAGAGCTTCGAGTCATAGAGTTGTACAGCACAATACTCTTTGCTCCAACCCATCCATGCTGACCAGAGATCCTAAATTAATCCAGTCTCATTTGTTAGCATTTGACCCCATCCCTCTAAGCCCTTCCTATTCATATACCCATCCAGATTCCTTTGAAATGTTGTAATTGTGCAGCCTCCACCATCACCTCTGGCAGCTCATTTCCATACATGCACCACCCTCTGTGTGAAACAGTTGCCCCTTCGGTCCCTTTTAAGTCTTTACCCTCTCACCACTTGAATGAATGATAGCGATTTGATTGCTCTTAAAGAGGAAAATACTGCCAACATTTACTTTATTTTTCGTATTATATGCAGCAACCTTTTTTTTCATATTCCAAATTGCACACAGCATGGAAAGAGTTGGATGTTTTCTGTGGTCATTACAACAATACAATTGCCACATTGCTTTGAGTATTGGTAAGCTAGGAAAATGTTGTAAGTTGGTTTTGACAGACAGTGCTGACATTCATACTGGCTGATAGATTTATTCTATAAGCAATTCCTTGCCTGAAGCCAGTGCTGCCTGTCTGCTTCACTTTGTGCTGAGGAGCAATTCAGATAATTATTTAGCTCAATGCTTTTACCTCCAATAAGCTAGCATCTAATGAATGCACTGCTGCATCACTACTTTGGCGCTACTATTGCAATCCACAATAATATCTTAACATTTATAGAAGTCACGCTTCTTTAAAACTTTGGTTTGGAGGAATATTCCCATATTTGTAGCTACTACAGTGAGATTAAGTAGAGTGGGAGAAGGCTCATGTGAGTCCTGAACTCTGGTACAGATGAGTTGGATTGAACAGTCCATGTGGAATTACCTTCCCCTGTGATGCCAGCAGATGGTGCTTTTGATAGGATTGACATTGACAGTGACCGGGAACAGTTTCCTGTTATTCAGCTACCCAGTGTGAATCTTGCCACCACTTTCTCTGTTACATCTGCTGTTCATATTATACGCGATACTGTGGCTTTTAAAAAAAAACACATTTCCTTTTCTTTCGCCACTTTCTTTCTGATTTTTCCCTTTGAGACCTGTTAAGCTATTTGCCCCTCCCTTAGCCTCCATTCTGTTTTAGAAGCAGTGTCTCACTCCTGACCCCAGTTTCTCTCTTTGAATCCCCCTATTTTAAATCTCCAGTCCTGAGCAGATATGCCTTTGACAGCCAATCCATTATCTGACTTTCTCTTTTTGTTTCCCAGTCTAGTCAGAGGAATCCTGCAGCTTCTCACTTGTAAATCAGCAGTATCAGTTGGACATGTTTACAATCTGTTGTCTGACCCAATATTGAATCTTGCTTGCTGTGCTGACAGTTTGATTGCCATTCTTCCAACCTGGCACTTGCCTCCTATACCATAAGAGCCAGTGACTTTGGACTAGTTATCCAAAGCCCCGAGCTTATGGTCTCAGGACATAGATTCAAATCCCATCATGGCAGATGGTGAAATCTGAATTCAATAAATTCTGGAATTGTAAACAAAAGCTACTCTAACAACGATCATGTGGAATGCCATTAGAAGCTATCTAGTCTTTAAGGAGAGGAAATATGTCATCTTTCCTCTCCTGAAGATCCCTGAAGAAGGGCTCATGCCCGAAACGTCGATTCTCCTGCTCCTTGGATGCTGCCTGACCTGCTGCACTTTTCCAGTAAAACGTTTTCAGCAATATGTCATCTTTACCTAGTCTGGCTAACGAGTGACTCCAGATCCACAGAATGTGGTTGGCTCTTAACTGCCCTCTGAAATTACCTAGAGGGCCAATCAATTCAAAGCTGATTAGGAATAAGCAACAAATACTGGCCTTCCCAGTGACATCCACATCTGATGAAAGATTAAAAGTACCCCTTTCATTTGATGTAAAAACAAAAACTTAAAGTACCCTTGAGACATCTAATGTGTTTCATAGCCGGTATTTTTTAATCACTGTTGTAAAGTAAGAAAACCTGGTAGTCAGTTTATGCACAGAATTTTTCACAGTGTGTTAAATGACCTGTTCATCTATTTTTAGTAGTGCTTCTTGAGAAAAATGTATTGGCCAGAAAGAATCTCCTTTCTGTTCTCCTGGTAACATTGGATTTTTTGCACTCAGATGAAATGACATGTATAGGCCCCCGTTAGTGCTTTATCAGAAAGTTGCAACACTCCAGTTATGGGCTGAAGTTCCTGCCCAAATAATGCAAGTGTTGCTTTGGGATGGTATTTGACCTTCTGACTCAAGCCAGAGATTCTTCATTGGCTGGCACCAGATTTTAGGTACCACCTGATGTGATGCCTCTTCTAGTTTGGTGCCTACCTTTCCTCCCATCCATACTAATTTCAGTAAATTGGGCAGTAGGGCATCTAGGAGTACATCAATTATTTGTTTAAATAGATAATCTAAATTGACGTTGTCCCTTAACATTCAACAGGAAGCCAGCTGCAATATGTTAAATCAGAAAGCATGAAGGTTAGGAATAAATCTAATAAATGAGGCCTCCATTCATGATCTGGGGTGCAGAGTTGGCTTAATAGATCTCTAGGTAAAAACAATGACTGCAGATGCTAGAAACCAGATTCTGGATTAGTGGTGCTGGAAGAGCACAGCAGTTCAGGCAGCATCCGAGGAGCAGTAAAATCATTTCGGGCAAAAGCCCTTCATCAGGAATAAAGGCAGAGAGCCTGAAGCATGGAGAGATAAACTAGAGGAGGGTGGGGGTGGGGAGAAAGTGCATAGAGTACAATAGGTGAGTGGGGGAGGGATAAAGGTGATAGGTCGGGGGCAGGGGGAGGGTGGAGTGGATAGGTGAAAAAGAAAATAGGCAGGTAGGACAAGTCATGGGGACAGTGCCGAGCTGGAAGTTTGGGACTAGGGTGAGGTGGGGGGAGGGGAAATGAGGAAACTGTTGAAGTCCACATTGATGCCCTGGGGTTGAAGTGTTCCGAGGTGGAAGATGAGGCGTTCTTCCTCCAGGCGTCTGGTGGTGAGGGAGCGGCGGTGAAGAAGGCCCAGGACCTCCATTCCTCGGCAGCAGAGCGCTTTAGGGAACATCTCCGGGACACCCGCACCAATCGACCACACCGCCCTGTGGCCCAACATTTCAACTCCCCCTCCCACTCTGCCAAGGAATGGAGGTCCTGGGCCTCCTTCACCGCCGCTCCCTCACCACCAGACGCCTGGAGGAAGAACGCCTCATCTTCCACCTCGGAACACTTCAACCCCAGGGCATCAATGTGGACTTCAACAGTTTCCTCATTTCCCCTTCCCCCACCTCACCCTAGTTCCAAACCTCCAGCTCGGCACTGTCTCCATGACTTGTCCTACCTGCCTATCTTCTTTTCCACCTATCCACTCCACCTGCCCCTGACCTATCACCTTTGTCCCCTCCCCCACTCACCCATTGTACTCTATGCTACTTTCTCCTCACCCCCACCCTCCTCTAGCTTATCTCTCCACGCTTCAGGCTCTCTGCCTTTATTCCTGATGAAGAGCTTTTGCCCGAAACGTCAATTTTACTGCTCCTCGGATGCTGCCTTAATAGATCTCTGTCCATTCCCTAGATTTGCAGATAACTTTGATCAAAATAGTTTATTTAGCTATTTATTTGAACCAACCACCTAGTATTTATTAGTCCCAATGTTCATTGCTCATCATCCAAGCTCTTCACTGTCATAAAATGGAATTTCCTTTGAATTTCCATTAGAAGGTCTTCCAGTAAATAGCAAAGATTCCTCTTCTGCACAACTAGCATGCATTGGAGGCTTGACTCATTTTTGCTCATTTAAAAAAAATGATTGGAAAACCATATGCCAATCAGCAATTACATGTATCTGTAGTTTACAGGTGTATTTACACAATTTATACACGTATAACATGATCCACTGTTACTTTCTCAGCCCTGCTACCTATTTCTCAGTATTTCCTGATGATGTGATAGTAGTTTCATTTTTAAATTGTCTAATTGCTGGTAGTTGATTAATGAGAGCTAGATGGACAACATACAAGCGTTAATTTTAATGAACAGAAATATTTTGCAGAAGGTATTTGTAACTTCTAAATATCCAAAGAGTCGAGATCCGCATGGGGAAACTTTTTCTGGCCTTTGTTGATTTCAAAACTTGGCAATAGTATTATAATCTGAGCCCGAACCGATGCATGACCTGGAAAAATTGTGAACTGCTGGAAAAGTATGTTTACATTTCAACATATCAATGTGAAATAGACACCACGAGTGTAGTGTCTCACATGGATTGACTTCTGCATTGTGAAGTCATTTATTCCATCTGGCTTCTGCTTGCACTAAATGAAAAGAAAATACTGCAATATATCTAAAAACCCAATATTGAGAGTTCTTGTGAAAACATTGACTGTTATTTCTACATCACAAATCATTTAACCCATGAAGTGTTTTCGCATATACTTTCAGTACCTTAGCTTCTAATCATGAGGACTGCATTTACATATTCCTCTGCATTTTCTTTATGAATTATCTTTCAAAAAGCTACTCAAAACATTTCTACCAGATGTTTTGCATTTCTCTTTTACACCATAGTTCCTAGCTCACTGCCCCATCGCCCTGTGATGTTTTACCATTTAAATCTTACTGTTTTCACCATTCAGAATTTTTTGTTCAAAAAGATAAGAATGCAAAGAAACCTGAAGTTTTGATTTTTTTTAAAAAAACAATAACACTGAAGGTTATGTCAAAAGAGATGCAATAATTTTTAGACAACTGCTTCAGCTTTGACATTTAACAGTCTAAATTACTGGAGATGGAGTTAGCAGAAATGCCCTGTAGCTACATGACAGGAGAATTCAGATTATCCAAGAGCCTGCCAGATGTGAAGCTGTTGGTAAAATTTAGGTATCAACAGGAATTATATAAAAAAAAATTATTTGAGGAGGGTCTTTGTATGAAAAGTACAAGGCATTTCCTTACTGTGTTATGATTCTGAGGTCAGTAGTGAAGCAAGAGCACTTGCTTGATCAGATTTGATCTCCGATAAAAACTCACTGGGAGGTTTATCAGTCCCTGTGGTAAGATTATGACCTGTCTTGACATGCTGAAGATTTCAGCATTACTTAATTGAGATTCCCTATGTGGAGCTGCAGTCATGTCATCAAACTGTCCATGGAGTCAGTCACGTTCAAGAATTCTCACTGATAGTCTATCAGGGAATTAAGTGTGCTAAAATTGAATCATTTTGTTAAGAAATACATGCAAAAAATAAAGAATGGGACACGTGCATGGGCAAACGTAGAAGCTAGAATATACATTATTGCAAAATTGTTTTGAAGTTTTAGTTTAAAAATGTAGCCATTTATTTTAATGATTGCATTTAACAGTAGTACAAAATTAGTGAATCAATTTTTTTGGAGTCTGACGCTTTGTTCAGCAAGAGTTATTTCTCAGGTCACTGTTTTAAAATCACAATACATATGATTGAACAGGGTGCCTTTATAGGGATTTCAAACAGAGAGCGAAAAAGTGAATGTTCTTACCACATCAGCAAAACTAAAGACTCCAACGAGATTGAGGAATGGGGTTGAAAGCATAGCCTATGGCAGAGTAGCAAGTGGCAGATTGTAATGTCAGACTTGCAACATTACTCTGAGCTTGTGAGTAAAGTTGCAGTCTGATTCAGAGGCATCATGATAGCAATTATTGCCATTTCGTGCCCAAAATCTACGCAGTTATGTTAGATGTGGTACATTGCATACAATCCTGATCACTTAATTATTGCTGGGATGTTGTTGTCTTTAACACAGTGGAAAACAGCCAAAATGAAATTGATAATCTGCAAAGCTAATGTCTGAAGGAATATCATGGAAAATGAGCTTATACTTGTTGAGGTAGGGATTAGATTGAGGCAATCTCATCAAAGCTTTCACAATTCTGAAGGTGATTCACTAAGCTGACTTGGGAAAAATCTCCATCATGTTAAATTGTTTAAATAATGGACAATTTAACTTTAAAATGAGAGAACTTTTAGAGGGAAGCCAAGTGGGAGTCTTCTATTCTTGAAATGGTTATTTATACATTCTTCAGCTAAGTTTGCACTGATGAGGTAAAGACGATGTCCATTAAATCTAAAAATGTATACTGTTTCAGTGTTTGTTTATTGTGAACCAGGAAAGTCTTTCACGTACCTGGCCATGATCACATTGAATTGGCTCAATAGGCTAGTAACCTTGTCCTTATTCCTTTATCATGTTCCTGGATCCTAAGCAGTTACAGTGGATTCTTTATAATGCAATTTCTAATTGACTTATTGAAAAAATATGAGAAGAAGGTAATGAAGCAAATTATATAAATGGATTTGTGAGGCAGCTAAGTGGGTCTTCAAAGAAAACAGGTTAATATTAATCAAAAACAGAAATTGATGGTGGAACTCAGCAGGTCTGACATCATCTGTGGGAAGAAAGCAGAGTTAATGTTTCAAATCCAGTGACTCTTCATCAGAACAGTTGTGGCGAAGAGCCACCAACTCAAAATGTTAATTCTACTTCCTTCCTGCAGATGCTGGTAGAGCTGAGTGTCTCCAGCAATTTCTGTTTTTTTCGTTTCAGATCTCCAGCATCTGCACTGCTTTGTTCTATGTTAGGTGAGTTTTACTTTTTGGCAATGACAATTACCTTGCCTGACCATGATACAATATGGTAAATACAACAGAATATTTGCCCACAGGCCATTTATTAAGAACTTACTCAGTAACTGAGAGTCATCCTGCATAATGTACAAGTGAAAACATTAAGACCATGGACAGAAAACCACAAGGGGTCAGAAACCCCTTTGCAAGCCTCCCCATCCTCAAACCCACCAGAATGCATGTCGCTAGTGTCCTATGACTGCTTTGAACTCTGTAGTGCACACTGCTGGAGCTGCAGGCAGGCCCACTGAGAAGACCCCATGTATTCCACAATGAGGGAGGTCAGGGCTATTGGGTGACAGTATTTGCACACCTTAGAGAAAGGAAAGGCATGGGATTTTAAGTACAGGTCGTTTTGCTATAATGTGCATTTTGTTAACATGAATTTGCTATAACAGGATTGACAAATTGGGGACACTATTTCTAAAGCATGAAGTTTCAAAGCGCGTGTTGGTTATTATGCAATTCCGGCCCCATTAGTTTAAATGGCGCTGTTATTACATAATTTTCTTATAACGGGATTGTACAAGAAGGAAAGAAGAGAGTTTTTGTCTTCCGAGTGGGCAAAGAACATCCTCCAAAGATTCTCACTGGCCTATCCATGCCAGCTGTGTCGCAACATGAGCAGAGTGCTATTGATGTCATTTGAACTTTTAACAATATGTGAACCCTTGATTTCTTAACACATGGTGGCAGGCTGCTGGTTTAATCATCTGCCCAGCCCCTCTATAACAGGGGTTGTGCTCAGGGAATGTGGACTAATCACCTAACTTATTTTATGTGCCCCTACACTGAAAGCCATCACTGCAGTCGTGTATGATATACAGCCTTAGAATGTTCAGTAACTTTTATGATTTGGAGATGCTGTTGTTGGACTGTGGTGTACAATGTTAATAATCACACAACACCAGGTTATAGTCCAACAGGTCTATTTAGAAACACTAGCTTTTGGAGAGCTGCTCCTTCGTCAGGTAGCTGTCAAAGCTACCTGATGAAGGAGCAGCTCTCCGAAAGCTGGTGCTTTCAGAATATTGTGGTAGAGAAAGAGACCATTTGACCCATCATATCCTTACTAGCTCCCATCTCAAGATTCTGAGCCTTCCTTCCTCTTTCACCATAGCTCGATAAATCCTTTCCCTTCAGGTATTTATCCAAATTCCTTTTGAAACACCAGGTCACGTGCCTCCACCACTTGTTTAGGTAGTGCATTTCACACCTTTACTCACGATGAGAGGAGGCGGGGAGAGGGCGAGATGTAAAAGTCTTCAGCTCATTATTGCATCTTTTCATATTCTTCCGAAGTGGATGTGCTGTAGATCATTTCATCGTGGAAACCGTTTCCACCCATGGTGAAACCCGTCTGATTTTGAGCAATGCAACAGAATCTTTTCTGAATCTTCTGTAAGGAGAAAACCCTCCATTTCGAGTTGTCCTTCTTAACTGAACTACTTCTTCCCTGACCCATTTTTTTATGCTTTCTTTGCAACCTCTCTACAGTCCTCGAATCTTTCCCAAAACGTGGTGCCCGGAATTGCAGACTATACTTCATTTGAGGCCAAACCTATGTTTTGTAAACATTTATCATAGCATCCTTGCTTTCACACTCTGTATCCTTATTTATAATACATAACATAAGAACCAGGATCAGGAGTGGGCCATTTGGCCCTTCAAGCCTGCTCTGCCATTCAATAAGGCCGTGACTGATCTTTTCATGGCCTCAGCTCCACTTACCCATCCTCTCACCATAACCCTTAATTAATTTATTCTTCAAAAAAATTGATCTTAGCTTTAAAAACATTTAGAGAAGAAGCCTCAACTACTTCACTGGGCAGGGAATTCCGTAGATTCGCAACTCTCTGAGTGAAGATGTTCCTTCTCAGTTCAGTCCTAAATCTGCTGCTCCTAATTTTGAGGCTTTGTCCTTGTTTCACCCACCAGTGGAAACATCCTCTGTACTTCTACCTAATCTATTACTTTAATAATTTTATATGTTTCTATAAGATCCTCCCTCATTCTTCTAAATTCCAATGAATATAATCCCAGTCCACTCACTCACTCTGGAGTCAACCGAGTGAACCTCCTCTGCACCCCCTCTAGTGCCAGTACGTCCTTTCTCCAGTAAGGAGACCAAAACTGCACTCAGTACTCCAGGTGTGGCCTCACCAGCACCCTATGCAGCTGCAACCTAACCCCACTGTTTTTAAACTCAATCCCTTTAGGAATGAAGGACACAATTCCATTTGCCTTCCTAATAACCTATTGTATCTGCAGACTAACTTGCTGTGATTCATAATGACCCACTATCTGTCTGTTATTTAAATCTGACCCTGCCACCTTCAATGTTTCATGAATATATACTTCCAAATCTTTCTGTTGCTCTACTCCATGAATCCTTTATTTTCTACATTCTTTCCTCATTGTTTCTGTCAAGATTTTGGATGGATCCAAGATAGTGGTGATCTACGAAGATCATGTTGCAGAGCTCCACACCACAAGCCGGATGAAGTCCTAGCCAACCCTCCCTGGACCACCACGATATCCATGAAAGGTCATGGAGTCCCAGCAAACTGTCAGAGAGCAACTTAGCTCAGTCTTTGCTGTCCAGGGATGCTGATGAAAGGAGGAGGTTCGTCCGAGGCCAGGCCCGGCCCAAGCTGCAGGATCCTTGGACTCGATTTCTTACCAGATTCTGGTGATGGAGCTCGTGAAATCTCGTGAGATGTTGGGCAAGCAGATAGAGGAGAAACTGGCCTTGATCTCTATCATGCTGCAGAAGCATGAACAGCAGCTGGAAGTCCTAGAGAAAAGGATGGATGAGGTAGAACACAGAGTCTCAGTGGTGGAAGCTGATACCAGTTCCTTCAACGATAGGATCCAGGCCCTGAAGACGCAGGTCCGTAATTTGCTTGACCAGGTTGATGACCTCGAGAACAGGGGAAGGAGAAAAAATATTCGTATCATCGGTCTGCCAGAGGGTAAGGAAGATGAGTGGCCGGTAGAATTTATTGAGGACTGGTTGCCGAATTTCCTTAATTTGGAGGCTGGAAAGTGAAGTTTGAAGATTGAGAGGGCTCACCGAGTCACGGCATGGAGGTCTGGTCAGATCTGGACCAACATACTTATCCTAACTTGGTGGAGTTTCATCACTATAGAGATAAGGAGAGAATCATGGAAGTTTCCAGAATCCAGGAGAAGGATCCAAAGGGCCTCGTTTATGAGGGCTCTGAGATAATGTTCTTCCGGATCTTCTCCACGGCGATGATCTGGAAAAGAAAACACTATAATGGCATCAAGAGAAGACTGAGGGATCTTGTGAGCCAGTACTCTGAGGTATCCGGTGGTGCTTTGATCACCTTAGATGGATCCATACATCTCTTTGAACGTCGGAGAAGACAAGAGACTTTGTGGACAAATTAACTTAATCTGAACAATTTAGTATGTGCAAGTAGTAGTGTTGTTTGAGTATGTCTCTGTTTTTCTTTAAAAAACAGAGGAATTCCAGTTGGGGCTTTCTTTACTTTTTTTTGATTGGTAATAATTTGGTCTAAACTATGTTTGGGGGCAGTTGTGATGTGTATTTTCAGTTTTAAGTTATACCAAAGAATGGGTGGGGTGCTTACCTTTTTTTTTCAAAATTTCTTTGTTCACATTGTTATTTCATGGTATTTTCTTCCTTTTCTGCTTGCGTTTGTGGTGCGGCTCCAGCTAGGAGGAGGGAAAATGGTTGGAATGGCTAGATGCCTACTTACGGGCAGTTTATGCCTGGTTCAGGTATTTAAAGGCCCTGGCTGCAGGATTGCCAGCAAGATGGCAAGTTGGGTTCTGGGATGTGCAGATGCCCCCTTTGGGCAGGGGGTGAGTTCCCCTATTCAGCACCACTGCCACTTTATATGTTGGTTTGTTTTTTGGTTTTTATTGTATATAATTTTTAACCTTGTGGGTTTGTTAACTGTAGTTGGTTTAGTTTATGTAGTGTTTACGTTCGATGGATCTTCCAACACTAAGACGTTGCAATTTGTAACTCTAGTTCCTCCTGTCTGGAATCTAAATGTCACTGCAGTAAGGTTATGGCTAGTTCTTGATGAAATAGTGTACCCGGAACTTCAAGGGCAGTCACTCATCAATTAAGATGAAGAAAGTACTTTGGAGCCTTAAAAAGGAAAAGGTGGATATTATGTTATTACAGGATACATACTTGAATAATAGGGAGCATTTGAATCTACAGCAGAGTGGCTTTGATTGGGTTTACTTTTCATCTTTTAATGCCAGAAGTAGGGGAGTGGCTATATTGGTTAGGAGGAATCTCCCATTCAAGTCACGAGAGTGTGTTAAAGACACATACTGGAGGTTTGTAGTCCTCAAAGCCCTGATAAATGGGGAAGAATGTGGTGTTTTAAAAGTCTATTGCCCTCTGGCCTATCCCCTCAAATTTCTGGTTGATGCGTTCTCTACATTGATCAGTCTTGAGTCCTGACATATCACTATAGGGGGAGAATTTAATTGTTTTATGGATCCCATGGTAGACAGGTTGCCCAAAGGCCCTTCCAATACCATCTGTACAAATTGAATAATTAGTGGAATCTGTGTGTGGAGTTAGGGTTGGTGGGCGTCTAGAGGCGCCTCCACCCCACAAGCAGGGATTTCAATTTTCTTTCCAATCCACACAGATGTCACACCAGGATTGATTTATTTTCTGACCCCCGTGGCAACCCTGGACTTGGTGGCATCTTGTACGGTTAGTAATATTACCATTTCCAATCATGCTCCAGTGTACCTCTTGGTTAAGATTAACAATGTTATGGGCATGGGCAAATGGATCCCTTTATCTTTAAGTTTGTGGAGTACTTCTCTAAGGAATTTTGGGTGTTCCTAGAAATTAACTCAGGCTCGGTTAGTAGCCATTCTTTGGGAAACTGCCAAAGCCTATGCCAGGGGGTTAATTATTTCCTACTCTGCCAGTAGGAAGTGGCAGAAGGGCAAGCAGCAACATCTCCTCGAAGCATGGTTGAAGGCAACCGAGAAGATTTACTGACGGCCCCTTGTTGGCCAAGCTACAGTGGATTATGGTGCTATGGTCTGCACTGAATTCTGTGCTCACGCAGACAGCAAAGAAGGAACTTACTTTCACAAAGCAAAGGTTATACGTTATATATCTCGGCTGGAAAAGGCGTGCCCCTCAAGCCATTACATCGATTAGGGAAGGGGCAGGGAACCTAACATGTGATTTCAAAAAGATTAATGTGGTATTCCAGAGATTTTACTCTGAATTATACCAATCTGAGGGTTGTGAGGAGGAGTGGACCAAGATGGAAAGAGTCTTTTCTCACTGCCCACGTATCAAAGCAAGAGGTGCAGGAGGCTGTGAAGCAACCTCAGAGTGGAATGGTGCCCAGTCCTGTTGGACTTCCCAGCGAATTCTATGAGGAATTTATAAGCATATTGTCAGGCCCGATGTTCAACATGTTCAATGACTCATACAGTCATGATCGTCTCCCACCGTCTCTAAGAGAAGCCAATATTTTGCTTATTCTTTTAAAAGGGAAGGTCCCGGAGGACTGTGTTTCTTACAGGCCCGTTTCACTCTTAAAGTTTGACTTTAAAATTTTCTGAAGGACTCTTGCATTAAGGCTGGAGATTGTGTTACCTTTTATTGTTAAAGAGGACCAGGCGGTCTTCATAAAGGCCACAGATCCTTCAATAATGTTAGAAGACTGCTTTATGTAATTCAAGCAGGGATTGGTGATTTCTCTAGATGCAGAGAAGGCATTTAACTGAGTTGAGTGGCTGTATCTTTTTATATACTCTGGAGTGGTTTGGTTTGGGTGAAGTCTTTATAAGATAGGTAAAGGTTCTCTACGGTGACCCTCTCGCTGCAGTCATCACCAATGGGGTATGATCAAGCAACTTTAACATTTTTAGAGGCAGCCGGCAGGGCTGACCCCTTTTGCCACTGGTTTTTACATTGGAGATTGAAACAATGGCGGAGGCCATTCGCAGGGATCCCAATATATCGGCTCCAGAAGTGGGGTCAAAATTATGTAAGATTTCATTGTAGGTGGATGATGTCCTCTTTTTTTTGTCAAATCCAGTGTTTGAGCTAGCTCACTGGATACAATGATTCAGTTCATTTGGTACCTTTTTGGGGTACAAAATTAATTTTGCAAAATCAGAGGCTAACCTATGGGTGGTCTTACAGAGGTACTAGATCTAGAGGGTGAATCTCGATTCCCATTCAAGTGGTCACAGGAGGGCTTTATGTATTTGGCCATATTCATCTCTCCAGTTCTTGATTGGTTGTTTAAAGCTAATTTTGTTCAAAGATGGAAGACACTTCCAGTCTCATGGTTAGATCAGATAGTGCTTATCAAGATGAATATTCTCCCCTGTTTGTTGTACCTTATCCATCTGCACCCCCTGATTTTTGATAAGCAAACGTTCAGGGACTGAATGGCTGGTTCATCTATTTTATTTGGCATTGTAAGTGGTCCCTTATTAAATTAACTAAAGTGCAATTGCCTCACAGACTGTTGGGGAGTGGATCTTGCGGACATTAAATAACTACCAACTAAGCTCACTTTTATCTTATGCAAGTGATGGGGCTTGTGGGGAATCTCTTTCAATATGGTTAGATATCGAAACCTCTCCGGCAAGGTGTCCCCTTACTAGCTTGCTGTTTTTGGACAAAATGAGGACAGTTAAGGAATATTGCCATAACCCAATAGTTACCAATATTGCTAAAGCATGGACAGCAATTTAGCAGAGGGAAGGCAATATTGGCAAAACATCTTTTCTTGCACCTATAGTGGGTATACCGGGTTTTCAACTGGGGATTATGGATTCAGGATTCAAACATTGGGCAGCTCGGGGTGCGTCTTGCATGGGTGATTTATTTGAGGGAGACTCAATAATGTCCTTTTATTAGTCAGCACGGAAATACGAGCTATCTAACAGGGACTTCTTTTATTTTTTTCAAGTTAGGGATTTTATTCAAAAAAAGACTACACTTTTGACTGATCTCTACAAATCCAACATAGAGAGGAGAGTGCTCAGTGCTAAGAGTACACTTTCTGTCAGCACTTTATATCATCAATTGAGGGGGCGGCCCCAGAGATGAGTTTGATCGACTCTGCAGGGTGTGGGAGAGAGAGCTAGGCATTGAGGTCTCCTCAGAGACATGAGAAGATATTTGGGAAAACCCAAGAAAGATATCAATTTGCAATAAGACCCATGCTTTACAGTTGAAGATTCTCCACAGGGTCCACTTGGCTCCGGATTATTTGTCAAAATTTAAACCAGGGGTATCTTCAACATGTCCCAACTATAAGGTTTGTACGGGCACTCTTACCCATTGTCTCTGGTCCTGTGCTAGGCTTCAAACATACTGGAGTGCTGTGGCAGGTGCAATGGAGGAGATTTTCAATGTAAGATGGAGAAGCTCTCAATCTCTCCTCCTCTTGGCCTGCCAGTGTGTTCCCTGTAGATGCGCATAAGAAAAAATTTTCAACATCCTTACTTTCTGCGCAAGAAAGAATACCTTGTTAGGTTGGGTATCCAAAAATCCCCTGGGCCTGTCGGGTTAGGCAGAAGAATGTTATGGAGCATAGCCCCTTGGATTTTCTCACAAATGTGATACAGCACAAAACTGAGAACCTCTGTCAGACATGGCTGCCCTTTTTGGAATACCTGAACACAGATTTGTCTCCCACACTAATAAGAGCTTTTATATAGCCTTAACAATTGTGCTTTGAGTCCAATATCCAGAGAGAGGGGACTGCAAACATATGAATAGATAAAAATTAATGGTCTCGATATTCAAGTGTTAGCGTTTTTGCTTGGCTGAGCTGTATTATTATTATTTATTATTAGTTTGTTATTTATTTAGTCAAGTTAGTTGGGTTTTTTAATACATATTTATACATTTGTACATGAGAGTATTTTGGGTTTTTTTGGTGTTCTTTCTTTACATTGTTTTGAATTGTATTTTATATTTGTTGTAATATTTTAAAAACCTATTTTTCAATAAAAATATATTTTAAAAAAGATCCGTTTCACACTAAATTTTACCTTTCACATGCCTTTCACATTCCTTCAGTTTGCCTGCCTTTGAAGTTCCAGACAATCCTCATATTTCTCAATGCTTCCAAGTTTTGTATCATCTCCAAGTTTTGGAATTGTGCCCAGACAATCCAAGTCTCAGCCATTAATACAGCCAAGAAAAAAATTGAATCTATTATGCTTCAAGTTTGCTGGCAAATCGATTATGTGTACTTTTTAATTAAATGCCTCTTGGAAATTCATGTAAACCCATTGACTGCATAATCTTTATCAAACGTGTGACAACGTACCTTCAACAAACCCTTCCTGTTTTTCTATAATTAATCTGCACTTATCTCAATGAAAGTTAATTTTGTTCAAGGTTATTGTTTCACAAAGTTTTCCCACTGCTGAAGTTAAACTGACTGGACTGTATTTCCCAATTTTATCCTTGCACCCTTTTTTAAACAAGGATGTCAGATTTGAAATTCTCGGCTTGTTTGCCAATGCCCCAGTGGTGTGGAAGGTGTGGAAAATTACATCCACAGCCCCTACTTTTCACATTCTCACTTCTCTCCACATCTTTCCATGTATCCCATCCAGTTCGTGTGAAGTGGACACAAGCTAAATGCCTGGTTTAAAAGATTGGCCACAAATGAGTTACCTAATCAACCCAGTTAAAAATCACACAATATCAGGTTATAGTCCAACAGGTTTATTTGGAAACACTAGCTTTAAGAGCACTACTCCTTCATCAGGTGGTTGATGAAGGATCAATGCTGTGAAAGCTCGTGCTTCCAAATAAACCTATTGGACTAGAACCTGGTGTTGTGTGATTTTTAACTTTGTACACCCCAGTCCAACACCGGCACCTCCAAATCATGACTAATCAACCCAACTCTCCTAAGTCAATTTTCTCCCACTCATCAGACTGCTTAAACAATATGCCTTCCGTAAAACTGGCCAAGCCAGAAAAGCTTTGAAGTATGTGTCCTCCAATTCTGTTTGCTTTTACTTAACACTAAAAATCGTTTTGGTGTTTTATGGTTATTGTTTGAAGGTTTACTTTAGCTTTAACCTCACTGAGCTCTGATCTATATTTTCTGTGTCATTCCTGCTTTTTCGTGCCATTTGTATTTTTACAAATTCATTAAAAATTAATATTTCCAGATTTGTGCACAAGCTGATATGCATGAATAATTGTAACTTAAAAAAGCAATATACAGATTTGAGTTTGTTGCTGTTTTTGGACCATGATTGATTACACTGGTAGATACATGTTTTACACTTGGGTATGTTCTAGTGAACTTAGGAGGATATTCAGATGTGGCTAGATATCAGACAAATGGGTAGGCTATTGGGATGTTAAAGTCTAACTTCCAAGTTGCTCCCAGGAAGAAAGTTTAGATCAACAGTCTTTTGAAACATTCAGTGAATTTTTTGTATCACAACAATGTGCCTTGATTATTTAGCTGTTTCACATCGCTAGAAAAGTAGATATGTGTCGAAGACACACACAGCAATTAATGCAAAAAGGAACAGCACATTCAGGCAATTAAGAGATTCACAATGAGCTCTAAATCACGGAGTCTTGCTAATTGTTTTACACTGTTGTACTGTTTGCACTCACAGCCTCTCACTCTCCTCCTTTCTGTTATTCGAAGAAGTTGTTAGATTTGTAATTAGTTGTCCATTAGACTTGACACAGAAAGATACATTTAGCAATTAAATACTCCTTTAAAAAACATGATCATTTCTACTGCAATGGCGACCAAGCTGTCTGGTCCAGAAATTGAAAGTATTGAATATTTCAAACTCATTCTTGTAAGGTAAGTCGCTTGTTAGGAATTTTTAAAATTCTGTTTTTCATATCCTTCCTTTGTTTTTTTTTCCTCTTGATCCAATCTTCCTTTCTCTGTTGTGCCTTACTTGTCTCCAACTCCCCTGTCTGCTCTGTCATTCCTCTGTAACTTCTTCAACCCTTAAATCGAATTAGTGAAGATGACATTCATAGTCCTGTAATTCACTGAAACCCAGATTTCCCCTTTGACTTGCTATCAGCTTGCTCTTGCAGCAAGGAACCGAGCACAACCTGGGGATCCAAGATGTCTTAATGAAGCATCCGTGCGGTGGTCTCCTTGAGCACGTTCTGACTGTTGTTTTTGAGTGACGTTCAGCTCGATGAATCTTTTGCCTGGTGTTTTAGCATATGCTTTCTGCAGTTGATCTGTATTAGTCAGTTATGCCCCACTTTTGTATTGTTACAGCTTCTTCGTAGTGGAAACAGATACCTCATAAGGTCAGATGACATGGTGGAAACTGTTTACACTGAGAAAGGAGAGATTGTGAAAACCAAAGAGCGACGTCTGTTCATGTTAAATGATGTTCTTATGTGTGCTACAGTCAGCTCCCGGTATGTACAGCAAAATGTATATACTAAATCTCACATCTTGCATAATATTAGTGTGATGGTTACTATCTTTACTTATTCAATTTCTGCGTAAAAATTGGAATGTGAGCAACGTTGCTGTTTCTCTAAAAGCTGTGACCCTCAAAACTATTTTAGTAACATGACCACTGCTGCCCCTCCTCTCCCATAATTCTCACCAAGTTCCAACTTTCATTTTTGCTCATCAGAAGCTTCCTTGTCTCCCCTGGAAAGTTTGATGTTGTTTCCATCAGTTCCTTAACTGATTAAACTGAGATCTCTATCAGTTATTCAACCTTAGCTCACTTTTTCTACATATCGAGTTGTTTCACAGGAGTGATGTGCCTACTTGCTCACTACAGAAAGATTCAAGCTTCAGTTCTTGAAGCAAGGAAACATCAAATGCTAATGTTGTACATTTGCAAACTTTCACTTCATGTCAGATAGAAAAATGAATAATAGCCAAGAATGCCTGCAGAAACATTCAGAGAGGATTCCCTTGGTGAGAAGCTTCCTTGCTTATTTGAATGAATATCAAGAAGTCTTTTGAAAGTTTTAGGTTTTGTTACTGGTCACTCATAGTTGCTAATTTGCTCTGCTGTTTTTGGATGTTATTGTATCAGGATCTAGCTCAGTGATTAGCAGCTCCTTATTTACTCCCAGTTATGTCAGTGAGCCTGGAAACCTCTCAGATGCATTTTAAATATCTTGTAGCTCTAAAAAACACAAAGGTTACAAAGTTTTAAACATATTTTCCTGAATGCAACATTTTTGGTTGTTCAAATGGTGTAATTGCTTTGTGAAGTCTTAGCAGACATATCAGTTTGTTTTAGGATAGGTTAGACTTTATTAAGGCAAAACTGTGTTACATGTCCATGATTTACAATTGCCCAACAATGAGGTTGATTTACTGCAAGAACTGAATATCTGTTGGTAGACAGATGATTAGCTAACAATATTGTGGGGGAAGTGACACACAGTGATAACGTCACTGAATTAATAATACAGAGCTTTAGATTCTGAAAACATGGGTCCAAATCCCACCAAGGTATTTGGTAAAATTTGAACTTGGAATTCTGGAATTAAAAGCCAACCATTTGGTTCATGAAAGCCCTTCAGGAAAAGAAATGTGCCAGCTTTACTTGGTCTGGTGCACATGTGACTCCAGACTGACAACAGTATGGTTGACTTGTAACTGCCCTTTGACATAGCCTTACAGACAAAAATAAACTGCAGATGCTGGAATCCAAAGGAGACGAGCAGGAGGCTGAAAGAACACAGCAAGCCAGGCAGCATCAGGAGGTGGAGAAATCGGAAATAGCCTAACAATCCACTCTGTTTAAGGACAATTTAAGGTTGAACAACAAATGACACTCGCAACCTATGTGAGAATTCTTTTTATATAAATGAGTGCTGATGAAAACAAATGAACCCTATACCTTGGGGACAGATTGTTTCGAATGAACTTTTTTATCTACTTATTATTATCAATCCCTTCTCCAAAATCTCACCTCGAGCTATTTTCAGTTATATGCACGAACTCCATCTATTTATGGAAGCCCTTTAGTAGCTATTCTTCATAAGGAATCAGAGAAAAATAATATGGATAGTTGATCATGTAGGACAACTAAACTTGATTTTATCCAAGCCACACACCAGAGGCTGTTAGTCTTGAGGATTTGGAAGCTTGGCTGAACTTCTAAATGATGTCCCAAAGTCCCAAGCTGTTGCAGGCAGACACAGAAATTCTGACTAAGATCAGTTAATTCAGATTGGAATAGCCATGGAATTTGAGGTCATTCTGGTCTGTGTGTCTCAGTATGGCTGGCATCGCCTTTAGTGATTTAAGCCACTGAAGAAGCTGCAGCTTCATTGTTTAATAATGTCTATTTCTGGAAATATTGTTGTTTAAGTGTTAATCCTGTGACACAAGCTCATCATTCAGTTGTGCTGTCCAGCTGGAACTCAGACATCCAACATTTAAGTTTTATGATTATGGCCATCTTTTTAATGACATGATATGAGGTTTCAGCAATATCTTTGCAATCAGCTGTTCTTACTTCACCTCCAGAATGTATGACATTATTCCAAAAAGTAAGCAGCTAAAAACAATAAGTGAGTTAAAACAACCATTTCAAGAAGCCTGAGGTACTCAAACTGTCCTTCCCTTTTGCTCCATCTGTCCCTCCCCCCCATTTTGAACAACATTAAACCCATCACATTGCCAGAATTGGATTTGAAACATTAAATCTTTCTCTTGCCACAGATCCCAGACCTACTGATTTTCTCCACTTTCTGTTTCTAATGCTGATCAAAGGTGTGCTCTATCATAGAATCCCTCTAGTGTGGAAGCAGGCCATTCGGCTCATTGAGTCCACACTGACCTCCAAAGAACATCCCAACCAGATAAATCCCCACACCCTATCCCATGGCTAACTCACCTAGCCTGCACATCCCTGTCCACTATGGACAATTCAGCATGGCCAATTCACCTTACCTGGACATCTTTGGACTGTGGGAAGAAACCGACACAGACATGGAGAATGTGCAAACATCACATGAACAGTCACTTGAGGGTGGAATAGAACCAAGATTAGCTACGGGGAATACAGGATTACAGGGATAGAGTTGGGGGGAGTGGATCTGGGTGAGATGCTCTTCAGAGGGTTGGTGTGGACCTGATAGGCCAAATGGCCTGCTTCCACACTGTAGAGATTCTATGATTTTAATCAATTAATCAAAACATTTTGTAAGCTAGCACAATTATTCTGGTTTTGTGTAGAGCATGTAGGGTCACTAAGTAAGATAAATTTGTGAAAATTTAGACCTACCCCAGTATTGACATGTGCCAAATTATAATTAAATCTGGTTCTGTAAAATACTGTGTTTTTTGTCATGTTGAAAAAAGGTGTTATTATAAATGGAGGAGTTACAACAAGGAATGTCTGATTTTCAGTCAAGTGTTTTTGCTTCCTGCTGGTTTGTGTTGACTAAATATAGCCCTGTATGTTTATTTAATAATACAATCATGGAAGAGAAGTATAATTCTGCTGTCATGAGATCAATCATTAGCCTCTCTATAGATTTTAGCTTTTGTGTGATCAAATCAGACTATTGGTTTGTAGTATGAAAAATCTGTGGCTAACAGTTTTGATTAAATCATTTTAAATGAATACTTTTTTAATATTAATATCGTCATATAGTTTTGATGTAAAATTACTGGAAACAACACTTCTTTAGGGTGTGATATTCCTGTTGAAAATATTGATCTGGATTTTAAAGTCTGTGACAGGTGAATGTCACTTGCTATGCACAGAGAATGTGTGTGGGCTTTAGCACTGCAGTTTGTGTTACAGGGCAATCATATTAGTGTCCTGAAAAGGAAGCGAGCTCCTATGTGACCAAACCAAACAAAAGTCTATTTCCTGAACCAACCAGATTGAAGAATCTTCACTGAGGGAGGTGCCTTTTGGTAATTTGTTGTACAGCAATGTTTCAAGCACTACAATGTCGGCTTCCATCATTTACCAGGGGCAGGCACTGTCAAAGGTCACTGCTGATTTTAATTCATTCAAGGAATGTGGGCTATGCTCCCTGGGTCCACAATTATTACTCATTTCTAACTGCACTTGAGAAGGTGGAGATGAGCTGCCTTCTTGAACTGCTTCAGTTCAATTGGTTGTAGACACTACTACTGTTAGGGTGGGAGTTCCAGGATACTGACCCAAAGATGGTGAATGAACAATAATATGTTTCTAAGGTCAAGATAGTGAGTTGCTTAAAGTTGCAGGTGAGGGTATTCACAAGTATCTACAGCCTTTCTGTTTCTAGATAATGGTCTGGGATCTGGAAGGTTCTGTCAAGGAGTCTTGGTGAATGTCTGTAGGGAATCCTGTAGATGATCAGTGATGGAGGAATTGGATGTTTTTGGGCATGGTGTCAATCAAGGGAGTTGCTTTGCCCTGAATGGTGTCAAGATTCTTGAGTGTTGTTGGAGCTGTACTCATTCAGGCAAATGGAGAGTATGTCATCACTGGTTCTGGTTTGTCGTCAGCTCGTGTAGCCACAGTATTTATAATTCAATTTCTGGCCAATGGTAACCCCTAGTAGGTTGAAAATGGGGGATTGAGTGATGATAATGCCATTGAATGTCAAGGAGCAATGGTTAGATTCTCTTTCTTTTTTTGGAGATGGTCATTCCCAGCACTTGAGGCATGAATGTTACTTGCCACTTGTCAGCCCAAGTCTGGATACTGTCCACAGCTTGCTACATTTGAACGTGGACTGCTTTGGAATCTGAGGGGTCACAAATGGTGGACATGGTGCAATTACCAGCAAACGTCTTCACTTCTGACCTTATGGGGGTAAGGTCATTGATGACACATCTGGAAATACGTGGGCCTAGGACCTGACAAACCTCCTGCAGTGTGTCTAGATCTGAGGTAACTGACCCCTCAATTATTCCTTAGTGCTAGGTTGACTCCAACCGGCAGACAGTTTTCCCCCTAATTCCCATTAATTCTTGTTTTATTAGATGAAATAACTGCAGAGAGGCTGGTAACCCATCACCAAGTCATCTTTTATTTACATGTGCACTGTACACAGGCTGTGATCAGCCAGCTCAAATCCAGTCTCTAGACTGATGAGACCTTCTGAATCTCATTTTTTTTTTTGGACCAGTTATACTTACTTTACTCAACTTCTTCAGGGATATTATTACATACCTCTAAAGCAGATGGGTCTTGAAGCCAGGCCTTCTGGCTCAGAGGTAGGGATATTGTTTATAAGGCCTCAAGTCATGGTCCACATAGGCACCAGCGACATAGGTAGGAGAAGAGATGGGGATTTAAGGTAGAAACTCAGAGGGCTAGGGTGGAAGCATAGAGCTAGAACAGAGTTGTCATCTCTGGTTTGTTAACCATGCCATGTGCCAGCAAGATGAAGGATAGAGAGAGAGAGGAGTTGAACACATGGCCACAGGGGTGGTGCAGGAGGGAGGGATTTGGATACTTGGATAATTGAGCCTCATCTGGGTAGGCGGGACATCTACAAACAGGGTGGTCTACATCTGAACCAGGGGGGTACCAATTTCCCAGGGTGGGGTGGTGGTGGAAATTTGCTAATGCTCTTCAGGAGAGTTTAAACTAATTCAGCAGGGGGATGAGAACCTGAATTGTAGATTCAGTATACAGGAGGTTGAGATTAGTGAGGTCATAAATAAGGTTTCATGGTTGCAAGAGTGTACTGGCAAGCAGGAAGGAAGGTGGTTTGAAGTGTGTCTACTTCAATGCCAGGAACTTCCAGAATAAGGTGGATGAACTTGTAGCAAGGGTTGGTACCTGAGACTTTGATGTTGTGGCCATTTCAGAGACATGGTAGAGCGGGGACAGGAATGGTTGTTGCAGGTTCTGGGGTTAAGATGTTTCAGTAAGATCAGGGAAGGTGGTAAAAGAGGGGGAGGTATGGCATTGTTAGTCAAGGACAATATTATGGTGGCAGAAAGAATATTTAATGAGGACTCATCTTCTAAAGTAGTGTGGGCTGAAATTAGAAACAGGAAAGGTGAGGTCACTCTGAGAGGAGTTTTCTATAGACCCCCAAAAAGTTCCAGTGAGATAGAGGTTATTCTGGATAGGAGCGAAAGTAACAGGGTAGCTGTTATGGGTGACTTTAATTTTCCAAATATTGACTGGAAACGCTGGAAAGGGATAGGAATGTACCACGGGGAAGGAGTTAAAGCTGGGGGAAGGCAATTACAATGCAATTAGGCAAGATTTAGGATGCATAAGATGGTGAAGGAAGCTGCAGGGGATGGGCACAAGTGAAATGTGGAGCTTGTTCAAGGAACAGCTACTGTGTGTCCTTGGTAAGTATGTACCTGTCAGGCAGGGAAGAAGTGGTCGAGTGAGGGAAACGTGGTTTACTAAAGAAGTTGAATCTCTTGTCAACAGAAAGAAGGAGGCTTATGTGAGGATGAGAGGTGAAGACTCGGTTAGGGCACTTGAGAGTTACAAGTTAGCCAGGAAGGACCTAGAGAGAGAGCTGAGAAGAGCCAGGAGAGAACATGAGAAGTCTTTAGCAAGTAGGATCAAGGAGAGCCCTAAGATAGGTATGTCAGGAATAAAAGAATGACTAAAGTAAGACTAGGGCCAGTCAAGGACAGAAGTGGGAAGTTGTGCATGGAGTTAGAGGAGATAGGAGAGGCACTAAATGAATATTCTTCATCAGTATTCATATTGGAAAAAGATAGTATTGAGGAGAATACTGCGATACAGACTGGTAGACTAGGCGGGATTGAGGTTCATAAGGAGGAGGTGTTAGCAATTCTGGAGAGTGTGAAAATAGAGAAGTCTCCTGGGACAGATGGGATTCATCCTAGGATTCCCTGGGAAGCTGGGGAGGAGATTGCAAAGCCTTTTGGCTTTGATCTTTGAATCGTCATTGTCGACAGAAGACTGCAGGATAGCAAATGTTGTCCCCTTGCCCAAGAAGGGGAGTAGGGACAAACCTGGTAATTATAGACCAATGAGCCTTACTTCAGTTTAGATTAGATTAGATTACTTACAGTGTGGAAACAGGCCCTTCGGCCTAACAAGTCCACACCGCACCCGCCGAAGCACAACCCATCCTACATCTACCCCTTACCTAACACTACGGCCAATTCACCTGACCTGCACATCTTTGGAGTGTGGGAGGAAACCGGAGCACCCGGAGGAAACCCATGCAGACACGGGGAGAACGTGCAAACTCCACACAGAGAGCCGCCTGAGGCGGGAATTGAACCCGGATCTCTGGCGCTGTGAGGCAGCAGTGCTAACCACTGTGCCACCCATCAATGGGTTATGGGTAAAGTGTTGGAAAGGATTATAACAGGTAGGATTTATAATCATCTGGAAGGGAATAAGCTGATTACAAAACAGTGTTGACTATCCCTAAAGGGTAGGTTGTGCCTCACAAACTTTATTGAATTATTTGAGAAGGTGACCAATCAGGTGGATGAGGGTAAAGTGGTTGATATTATATTTTTATGGATTTCAGTAAAGCATTTGACAAGGTTCCCCACAGTAAGCTATTGCAGAAAATATGGAAGTATGGGATTGAGGGTGATTTAGCGGGTTGGATCAGAAATTGGCGAGCTGAAAGAAAACCAAGGGTGGTGGTTGATGGGAAATGTTCATCCTGGAGTTCATTTACTAGTGATATACCACAAGGATCTGTTTTAGGTCTACTGCTATTTCTCATTTTTATAAATGACCTGGATGAGGGCATAGAAGGATAGGTTAGTAAATTTGTGGATGATACTAAGGTTGGTGGAGTTGTGGACAGTGTGGAAAGATGTTGCAGGTTACAGAGGGACATAGATAAGCTGCAGAGCTGGGCTGAGAGGTGGCAAATAAAGTTCAATGCGGAAAAGTGAGAGGTGATTCACTTGGAAGGGCTAACAGGAATACAGATTACTGGGCTAATGGTAAGATTCTTAGCAGTGTGGATGAGCAGAGAGACCTTGGTGTCCCTGTACATCAATCCTTGAAAGTTGCCACCCAGGTTGATAGGGTTGTTAAGAAGGCATACGGTGTGTTAGCTTTTATTGGCAGAGGAGTTGAGTTTCAGAGCCATGAGGTCAAGTTGCAGCTGTGCAAAACGTTGGTGTGGCCACCCTTGGAGCATTGCGACAGAGGAGCCCAGTTCATCAGCGCAAAAGTTTAACATTTATAACAATCTTCATTCAGAAGTGCCAAGAAGATGATCCATCTCGTTCCTCTTCCAGTATCACTGATGCCAGTCTTCAGACAATTCATTTCAAGAGGGAATATTTGTGGAGCCTCCTCCAGTGGGTTGGTTAATTGTCTGTCTACCATCATGCCTGTCTGGATGCAGTAGGATGGCACAGCTTAGGTCTGATCTGTCAGTTGTGGGATTGTTTCGCTCGATTACTTGGTGCTTTTTGCTGTTTGATGCACAATTTGTCCTGTGTCATTGTTTCACCAAGTTGACACCTAAATTTAGGAATCCCTGCTGCTGCTGGAATGCCCTCTCCACAGAACTAGGGTTAATCCCCTTGGTTAATGTTAGTGGGAGATATGTCAACCAATGAGAATGTGGGTGGTTTTCAGCTGCTGTTGATGGCCCACACCGCCTCCTGGATGCCCAGTCTTTTGTTACTGGATCTGTTCAAAGTCTGTTCCATTTAGCACAATGGTAGTATCACACAATACAACAGAAAGTGAGACAAGTTTGGCACTAACATCCAGACATTAATAAGAAGAACTTTGCAGCGTTGATAAGGCAGAGTTTGTCATTGTTTCCCGTGCCTAGGTCGATCTTAGGCAGTTCTTCAGGTTTCGCTCCATTAAGACATTTTAGTGCTTTGGATATCATTGTTGAACTCCATGCAAGTTATGTAGGTAGCATCTCACAGTGCTGCCTGCCTCTGGAGAATTGATGTTGTCTGTATTAAGCCATTTGAAGTTGCACTGTGCGAATGTATTTCTCTCCCATACAGTCTAAAGCAGGAGCCTTTAAGTTTTATATTTATTTTTATGTTAAATCATTTAGAAAGAGAAAAATAGAGTTTAGAATAAAACTAAAAGATTAAACCAGAGCTGAAGGAATTAAATCTCTGACATAATTAAAATCACCACAATGAGACTCCTCATTTATATCCAAGAGAATAATTGACAGCAATTACAACTTATTTTGTTATTAAAGACTCACATATGCTTGAATGGAAAAATCCAGACTTCTTGTTGCATGTTCAGTATGTATCTAATTGATAGCTGGGGGTGTCTGAGGTAGACGTGGAACCTATTGCCTCTCCTTGCTCATGGGAATGAAAGGTATGACAAACCACCAGTGATAGAGGTTGCCAAGAAAAACAGCTCAGGCTGAAACCTTCAGGCAGAACACACATGATGAATTGAAACGGGTAGCTAGGTACTGCAATTTCACATTTTTCATTTAGTTAAATGATAGATTTCGCGGTCAGGTACAGGTGTGGCAAAGGTTGTGAAAGAGATTGGACAGAACTTTGGAATTTCTGTATTTAATTGTGTGTGAATAGATACCAGAAATTGCTTTTCAATTTACCCCTTGATAACCTCTTCTGACATTCTTGTTGGAGGTTACTGATGATGTGAACATTTATTGTCTGTCCTTAATTGGTCTAATTGTTTTCTAGCATATAAAGTCATTTATGTTTACTAAGCAATTTCCAGCAGATGTTGCTTCTGATTTACCATGATGAGTAATTAGATTTACCTGAGATTCTATTTGACTTTCTTATTGCCTTTATCAGTGTCCACCATGACAACAGTGGTGCAATACCCTCTGGACTGAGATACTTGCTGAAGTGGAGTGTACCGCTATCTCAAGTTGATGTTGTGGAATTTGGGATCAGTGAGGATCTGGCAGAGAAAAATAGATTTACCCCACCACATTCTGGAGAAAAGATTCTAATTAGTACAAAGCCAAGTAAGTAGATTTTCTCATTTTGCTAAGTCATAAATCCAAACCCTCAAGACATGTTTTTGGAGTGTAAGACATTTTAATCGTTCTTATCGGAGTTTCTAAATTTGCAGGCTGTGTTCTACTTGGAAGTTTGAATCCTTTTGTGCTTCTACTTTTGCTTTACTTTTTTCGTTATGGTCCAAAAGAAGACCATGCAACCCATCGTGTTGCACTAACTGTCCACTCATTTTGCATTGAGCCGCACCAAACCCCTGTCTTCTCCCTTAACTGTGCACATTGTTTACATTAAATAACCATCCAGTGCCCTCTTGTATATTTCAAATGAACCAGCATCCACCACACTTCCAGGCACAGCATCCCATTTGCTTCCAGTCTTGAAAAGGTCATTCATTGCACTGTTATGTTGAAGAAGGGGGCGGTTAGTTCATTTGGACTACATGTCATTCAGAATAATGCCAACAGAACGAGTTAAATTCCCATTGGACAAAGCAGATTTGTGACCTAATTCCTGGCCCATCCTCTTGAGAGTGGAAGATGATGGGAGATCACCTCTGACAGCATCAAGTAAACAGCTCAGGCTGAAGTATCAACAGCCAATGAGCCACGGAGCTGCCACTAGGCAGAGCACATGTGAACAAATGAATTGCTGAATAAATTCTAAGTCAAAAACTCATTATCATATTGATATCAGCAGTTTGAGGAAACAGTATATTTAAACTTTACATGTTGCCCCAAAAATCATGGATACCAAAAGAAAAGCTATGATAGGAAACTGGATTTATGAATTACAAAATCCAATACTTTGTGAAGTCTCTTATGCGATGCAAGGGGCGCATGTGTGTTCTTGAGCTGCATCTCAATTTTAGTGGAGCAGCTTTATCACCTGAGAAGTGGCATGAGGTGAATCCCTGAAAAAAAAAGTGGTATAAATAGAGTGAGGGAAGAGATTCAATTCAGGTTGACCTGTTCATCTTTTATCAGAAGTCTATTCACAGGTCACAATTTTTAGAAATTACTGAAACTCTCTTATTTCACTTTTGGGAAATGCAGCTGGTTACTTGACTTATTGCTTCAGAGCCAATTGAAAGTTGATTGAATGTTGTTGCTGCTTGGAAGGTGACATAGAGCATCCCAACATCTACAAAGACATGGGGAAGTCACACCTGATAAATCTGTTAGAATTCTTTAAGGATGTATCAAGCAAATTAGACAAAGGAGAGCCAGTGGGCATGACCTGTTTGGATTTCCAGAAGGCCTTTGACAAGGTCCCACACCAGAGACTGCTATATAAGATAAGAGCCCAAACTGTTAAGGGCAACGGACTGGCATTGATAGAGGATTGACTAATTTGCAAAAAGTAGAGAATAGGGATAAAGGGGTCTTTTTCAGAATGGCAGCTGGTGACTAGTGGAGTTCAGTAGGGTTAGTGTTGGACCACAACTATTCATGTTATTCTTTAACCATGGATGAATGAATTGAGGATACTGATGATAAGTTTGCAGATGGCACAAAGATAGGTGGAGGGACAAGTGGTATTGAGATGCAGGGAAGCTTTGGAAGGATATGAACAGGCTAGGAGGGTGGGCAAAGAAATGGCAGGTGGAATACAGTGTGGGAAAGTGAGGTTATGTAAGAAGAATTGAGGCGTAGACTATTTTCTAAATGGGAAAAGACTTTGGAAGTCTGAAGCACAAGGAAGTTGGGAATCCTAGTTTAGGATTCTTGTCAGATTAACAAGCAAATTCAGTTGGCAATTATGAAGGCAAATGCAATGTTAGCATTCATTTCAAGAGGGCTAGAATACAGGAGCAGAGATGTACTATTGAGGCTGTATAAGGCCACAGTTGGAACGTTGTGGCAGTTTTGGGGCCCATGTTTAAGGGAAGAAGTGCTGGCTTTGGAGTTGGTTGAGAGGATGTTTATGAGAATAACCCAGGGATGAACTCCATAATGTCATATGAGGAGTGGTTAAGGACTTTGGGTCTGAACTTCAGTTCAGAAAGACAAACTGGGTGGGATCTGATTGAAACTTACAGAATAGTGAGAGGCCTGGATCGAGTGACGTGAGGAAGATGTTTCCATTAGGAGTAGAGATTAGGACTTAGTGAAGGGATGACCTTTCAGAACTTTGATGGGAGGATTTTTTTTCATCTAGAGAATATTTTAATCTGTGAAATTCATTGCCACATAAGGCTATGGAGGTCAAGTCATTGAATGTATTTAAGACAGAGATACACAGGTTCTTGACTAGTAAGGGAATCAAAAGTTAAAGGGAGAAGGCAGGAGAATGGGGTTGAGAAATAAATCAGCCATGATCAAAGAGCAGAGTAGACACAATGGGCCAAATGGCCTAATTCTACTCCTGTATCTTTTATGGGAACAAATAGTTGCATGTATTATCACAAGGAAAGAAAAACATACCTTGTGCCAGTGTAGACTTTGTTTGTGCCCCTTGCTTGATCTATCCTGCACTCTTCCCACCATGTCCAAACCTGCTCCCCCGAGTCCAACACCTAGTACAGGTCAATGTGAGTTACCCACTTGCTGACTAGAAATCCCAGTTGGCAAGGGATTAGAGTTTTATTGGCTCCTTTAATTAAATCTGATGATTTTAAATTGCTACCTGCCAGTGCTACTCCCAGTTGGCCTCTTTCAAAATGGTTCCAAGTCAGGATCATAGCAGGGAACTTGCACACAAGCCAAGGGCTCCAAATTGCCTGCTGAATTGCTCTGATCCAGACGTAAGCTATTTTAAATATCTAGTCTCCGATCTCTCTTTGTGGCAAATTTGTGTCATAGGTCATGGTACAACCACTGGTAGCTTGTGGTTTGGGTAAAATATTGCCCAATATCATTTCTGTGATGAATTCATGGGTCCAATTAATGAGCACTGGAAGAGGATAAACCACAATTGGATCTTAATGAGAAGGCATACTTGGTTTAACAACAAGATGTAGTGTATTGCATGATTGTAGTAGATAGAACCTCATTGATAAGTTAGGTGTAATTATAAAGAGACATAATATTATAAAATTAAAATACTGCAGATTCTGGAGATCTGAAATAAATACAGAAAGTGCTGGAGAATCCAAGCAAATCCAGGAGCATCTATGCAGAGATGAACGAGTTGATGTTTTGAGCTCAATTCAGTGACTCTTTGGAAAACTTCAAGAAATTTAGAGTATATGAGAGGACTTGAGATTAAATAACACCTAAATGAAAATCTTTATGGAATGGAACTGTTCAGTATTACTGTGGAAATCTATCAAGAGCCAAAAATGACATCAATCTCCATGGGGACTCTGTGCTTGATTCCTTCTCCTCCACCCATAGGCTGTCTGACATCATCAGATTGAGCAGTGCTTAATTCAACTTTGACAGTAATGCTCTCAGAACCATTGCCTTAACACAAGTGTTTCCAGTTGTTAGACTAAGCAAACTTCTTAGAAGCTATTCTTCCTCAATACATTACCAGTATTTGCCAATCCTGTTTTCCCTGGCAATGAAAAATATCATTGCAAAGAATTATTGACTCACTAAATTAGATTGAAGCATTTATATTTCAGAAAGAACTCCAAAATTTAGCAAACATAGGATAATTACATATTTCTTACATAAGATCAAACTGCAGAGAAACTGGTTCATTCCCATTTTTTAGTTAAAGAAATTTCTTCTAAATTTCCTATAGCATTTCTCAATAACTATCTTACTTTGGCGGACCTCTAGTTCTAAAAGATCTATTATTTCACAATTTTGTTTATGAGCTTGTTGCTTCTGCTAACCTATAACCAACAAGTTTTGAAATATTTATGTCACATCATCTCTTGTATCTTTTTATTCTAAAACAATGGATGCAATCCTATGATTAAATAATTACTTTTTACCTTGGCATTTCATTACTTCCCATTGAACTGGCTGTATCTGCCAGGATGTAAACCTTACGGTCTAGGGGGTCAGAATTAGATGGATTGGAGGAGTTTACATTTTCAATTGCCAGATAGAGACATTTTGATACTGTGCTAGTCTTGTCATTGTGGTATTGACATGAGATGTGTGGAAATTAATGCATCATTCCTCTTGCGTTTTTAAAAGAGAATTTTCACCACAGTTGTTGCACTATGGTAAGTACTCACTTCATAGTTTGCTTTTTTAGTGACATGTAATCAGATATAGATTTGCAAAGCACTTAAAATAATGATTCAACTTTTCATATGCTATGTCATTTTTTTCTGTATTTACCCATCTGTTACTTAATTGAAAGTAAAATAATATCAAATTACTCCAATTAATTGTGTATTTTCGAATGGTTGTCAGTAACTGAAGTTGGCATTAAATATTTTTGCGTGAAAATACCACACTAAGCACTGCACAAAGCAAATTCCCAGCTTGGTAATAAGTGCCAAAGTGGGAGAAAGTGAAAGCCAGTGTTCTAAGTTTGCATTGCCATTGTTTAAATTATAACTCACAAACATATAGGAGTTCTTTGCAGTGACTTCACCAAAACCTGACGCACATTTTTCACTTTTCAGTTCCTCTTGCTGAGTTGTCTTCATATTTGTCCCATGGATGACTTCATTCTGACATATTCCTTGGCATTCATTCCTGAAAGGAAACATTTCTGTGCACTGCTCATAATGCATTTTGTTACGTGTGAAAATCCTGCTCCAATTCTCTGAGAGCTCCATATTGTTGGCTTTTTAAAGGGTTTTTGTCTGCGAAGTTGCTTTGAATCATGAATGTGTAGTTCAATGCGTTGACAAGAGCATTTAAAAACACACACAATAAATAAAACGTTACCTTCTCAAATACAGCTGAATACAAAGCACTGTCAAATCAAATCTTTACTACTTCTTCCTAAAAGATATTATACATATATCTTGTAATATCACTAAAAGCTTTATTATCATCTATAGGAGAATGCTTGGATTGTCTCCACTCAGTATTTTGGTTTTAAGTGGAACAGCTTGGCCTCTTTTTATGCTGGAAAGACATGTAGATAAGGATTATGTTCTTATCACATTTTTCAAGTGTACTTGTTCATTGCAACCTGCATTTCACCCCTTTATGTGGCATGATCTGTGGGTGTGTGTGTGTGTGGGCTTAAGGTCTTTGATATCTCTACACCTCTATGCAGAATGTTCATCAAGAGCTTACGCATTTTACAGTTTTTAAATCACAATTTATTACACTAGGTTCTCTACTCATAAAAAAAGTACCTGTAACATACAAATTGGTTGAACGCTAGTTAAAAATTTCTGAGTGTAGGGCTGTTATAGTCCACTGGTGCTGTCCATACTTCTGAGCCAGGGGGTCAGGTTAGAGTTCCCACCTGCTCCAGAGGTGTGTAATAACATTTTTTGAAACAGTTTGATTAGAAAATATTGACAATTTCTATAAATGTCATGGAACAATGTGACTTTTGTTACATATGTGAGTAATTAATGTTGTAGTTGAGGGAACAGAACTCTTGAGAACTGTCCATTTATCACTTGCCACTATTGTTTGATCTTGAGTTTGTAAGGCTTCTTCAGGTATTGCTTCTCTCTCAAGCCAGATTTCGTAGTAACTGTTAGCCTGTGACTATTCTTACACTGAGGTGACAGAGCAACAGATTCCAAATGATAGAGAGTTCAACCTTTTCCTAGATCACCAACACATGACCACTGAGGTCACTGCTTACTTCAAAGGCCCATCCACAAAATCAAACACCGACACTACATCTCCTCACAGGTTTTCCAGTTTGCAACTAAAAGCCATTTCTTAACATCTCAGTCATTTAACTCAAGGCATTCCATTAAGACTGAATGTAATTTTGCAGATTCAAATATTGATGAGAAATCTGAACTGATCATTCAAAATGGTTCAGCAGGAGAATGGCGGAGAGGCTGCCCTGGAATTTCATAAAAAGCGATCTGTTTGATTTCACAACTTACTCACCTCGTTTATGTGCACTGCTGGCGATGGTTCTGTAGAACTGTGAATTTCAAAAACTAGTTGATTGGCTAATAATTAAACAGTTAGCCAGAACTTGAAGAAATAACCTTCTTTATTGAAGGAAATTAAGAACTCTACTCTGAGAAAGTCACGTTGAAAAGTCATGAAGCTTTCTATTTTAGTAGCTTATTGAAAACAAGTTTATGACATAAGCCTGCTAGTCCATTATAGCATTCCACAAATGTGCACAAGCACAGTATTTCATTCTGACAACTAACATGAATAGACTGTTGTTTATTTGAATGTTTCTGCCAAACAAAACTTTGACATGGAACTTAAGATTAATTAGAAATGGTATCACTGCATAAAAATCAGCCAGCCATTTCTCATTGATGATTTTGTATCCTGACATGAACACTACGCCCACATCATTAATTTGGTAAATGCCTGAGTCTACAGACAGACGTTGTAAACATCTCATTGCACACCCAGAATTTGAAAGTTTCTTTTTGAGTTTTCAGTATTGTTTGCATTACTTGCTACTTTTGTTCAAGTTTCAACAATGTTGTAGATTCTTTGCAAACATAACAAAATTAAACAAATACTTTCAAAGGATAAACAAATTTGCATGAAAACAAATAATATATAGTCTGAGTGTCGACAAGGGCTGCATCAGCTTCAGGATTTGTTTTCTGGATGAAATTGCTAAGAATATCTTGAGGCTATTCTTTCTTGCTATTCTTCAGATAATTTCTGCTCCCAGGCCTTAGGTACTAGAGGTGAAAGAGAAAGAGGTGGTTATTTCTTCGACTGTATAGTTACAATTATCAGCAGATTACAGATCCGGGTTTACATTTGAATAACCTGCAGAAAATTGTTTCACTGAGGAATGTTACAGAAGTGAAACAGGTTTTGCATCACACCTGGACAGCCAGCCTAAGAGGTGCTTTTGAGACCTGTCAGTGAGCAGGAGTTCTGTTCCGCAGTACCATTAGTCAGTGGTGGCTACTGCAAGAATGACACCCATCTGAGTGACTCAGGCCAGACTTGAGTGATGACAGGAGAAATTTGATAAAGTGAGGGTCATGGGGAGAGGTGGATGCAGTGAGATTGGCAAGGAAGGTAGAGCATGGCTCTCAAAATTACTTCTCCTACCTGATGCTGACTCCCTCAACCAGGCATTGAGTGCCTTTGAATGAGGAAACCCTTCTCCTATTTCACAGGGAGAGCAGATTTGTGTGTTGTACTCCCCTACTTGGTGACAGCCCCACCCACTGTTGGTTTTATACCAATTGCCATTCATTGAACTTTAATTACTCACTTAATGGGCTCAATTAACAATAGTCTGGGAATTCAAAGGGCTGTGGACTTAATAAAGGTGAAGATCGGAAGGTGAAATGCCCTCTCCAACTCAAAATTCACTATAAAACACAAGGTAGGGTGTTAGATTTTGCCGGGAAAAACAACGGTAGAGATCTGCTTAAAAACAAAGTTCCAAAGATGAGTCATACAGCCTCGATGGTAGTTATACTTTTCTCTCTCACTGCTTCTTCCTGCAGATGCTCCCAGACTTGCTGAGTTTCTCTGGAATTCTCTGTATTTCTTAAAGAACTCTGATACATGTTTTCATGTTGCTGATAGGACAACAATTTTAATGTGGCTCTTCTTGTGATGGGGAAATGAAAACCTCTTACTGGTGTATAAGAGTTTGTTTTCAACACACTTCTTCAGGAGGAGAACATTGTTGTTTTGACTCCAATGCACCTTTCCACACTTGGTATCTGTAACAACTCTTTCTAACTCCTTTCTAGTGGCAAACTCCCAGGTGTTAATGCTATCTCCGGGGTCTGCAAGCCCAGTGCACAATGTCTGCTCAAACATTTCACTGAATTCTTTCAGTCCATGTGGCAGCAAGGAACCATCCCATAAGAATGCATAATTGCTTCAACTGTCTCCTTGAACAAACTGAAAGGAAATCCCCAATCTTCTGATAATCAAAGAGAATGTATCTCATCTCCATCTTTCGCAAAGTCTTTGCCAGAACCCTTCAGAACTGCTTAGTATAGCCAGGATCTGCTGCCAGAGAGTCAATGGAATTTTGGAAATGTTGAGGAACCACTAGTATGTTGTTTTCATTTGGAAATCCCCAGGAGAAGTACCGAAAACAGAAAATGGACTACACACACTAGATGGTTGACCTGACCAAGGTCTTTGACACAATCAGCCAAGAGGTGCTTTGGAAGGTAATAAGAACAACATGTCATTTGACTGGGCACTAATTGCTGGTTCAGAGATGGGCATGCGATCTGGCAAGGACTGTTCTCCACTGCATGAGCATTATGCTCAGCGTGAATAAAACTGAAGTCCTAAGTCAACCTGTTCCAGGACTCATCTTTATCTATCTTGAGCCCAAGATTTCATTCCATGGCAGGCACTTGTCAACAATAAGATTGCTTATCTTATTAACACATTCTCTTAAGCTGACTCTACTGATGATGAAATAGCTGCAAAAATTTCAAAAGTGCACTGTTATGATTCTAGCTGATGGTATTACTGGAAAAAGTCACATCTTAATGTAAACCTGGCTTGATAGAATGTGTTTAACCTTTGAAGTCAGTAACAGTGGTGGTTAGTTCCTGAACATTTTTACATAAGGCTGTCAATGTTCTTTACAAATAAACACAAGGTTATTACATGTATATGGCACCTGAGAAAAGCTGAGAGGCACCTTTCGGTCATGGTGGTCCATGGGTTGCATCCTCATTGTTCTAGCTTTCTGCTTTCCTGAAGCAACATCACTTATGACTGAAGAGACTATTGCTAGAGTAACTGTCCCGGTCACAGAGGTCACATCTATATGTGGTTGTTGATCTGCTAGAGCTGCTGCAGTCCTTCCTGCGTGCCCACTTGTCTGCTGCCGCACTCATAAGCTTCTTTACCCCTGTTTTGAGGTGTTGGTTCAAGATGCTTCTCCATTTTGCGGTCAGCTGTAAGCCTTTCCCAGGACTCCATAATGATATCAAGCGCTCAGTGGTTGTCTTCCCGGATGCGAGTTCTCCATACAGGATATCCTTTGGGATGCATCCATCCTCTATGCAGTGGACATGGCCCAGCCAGCGCAATCTCTGCTGTCTAAGCAGAGTGTACGCGCTGGGAAGGCCAACACAAGGTACGACCACTGTGTCGGGAACTCTGTCTTGGCAGGATATGCCCAGGATACAGCAGATACTCAATTGGAAGGTGTTCAGTCTTCTCTCCGGTCTGGTAAATATCGTCCACATTTCACTGCCATATAGCAGTGTGCTTATGACGCAGGTCTAGTAGACTGATATTTTGTCCTCACTGTCATCTTGGGATTTGTCCATACTTGAGTCGTGAGGCGAGCAAGAGTTGAGGCTGCTTTCCTGATCCTCTTGTCCACCTGAGAAAAATTGCAACATAAATAGCAAAGCAAAGGTTCAATCTGTTTGTCAGCCCTATCCTTTAGATACTCAATTGCAATGAAGTGTCACTTGTATTCTTTAATTCCTTACTTAATTGATTCTTTACATCTTTGAACTAGAGACACCTTTGCAGTTGGGATGACCAAAAGCTCTTTTCAATTCTGACAACTTGAAAACTTTCACAAGATCTCTTACAAAATTTGCAAACTAAAACAGTTTTATTGGATTAATACTTCTGAACTGAAAACCATATTCTTCAACTATGCTGAATCTGAAAGTGGATTCTTCTGAACTGAAACTAGGAGTGACCTTGCTCAGTAGTGTTTTTCTGTATATCATAAACTCAATGGTATAAACACTTCTTCATTTAATTTCACACACATCTCAAGAAGCACGTACTAAGTTACATGAATCCTTGAAAATGACACTTTCATTTGGCTCGAAGGTCGAAGACGAATGTGATAGAGGATTGTTTTTCAGACCGGAGGCCTGTGACTAGCAGTCTGCGACAAGGGTCAGTGCTGGGTCCACTGCTTTTCGTCATATTTATAAACGATTTGGATGTGAACATAGCAGGAATAGTTACTACGTTTGCAGATGACACCAAAATTGGAGGTGTAGTAGACAGTGAAGAAGGTTATCTCAGAATACAATGGGACTTTGATCAGATAGGTCTTGATGTGGCAGATGGAATTTAATTTACATAAATGTGAGGTGCTACATTTTGGAAAGCCAAATCAAGGCAGGACTTTTACACTTAAGGTCCTGGGCAGTGTTGCTGAACAGAGACTCGGAGTGCAGGTTCTTAGTTCCTTGAAAGTGGAGTTGCAGGTAGAAAGGATAATGAAGAAGGTGTTTGGTATGCTTGCCTTTATTGGTCAGTGTATGGAGTAAAGGAGTTGGGAAGTCATGTTGCGGAAATTGGTTAGACCAATTTTGGAATACTGCGTGCAATTCTGGCCTCCCTGCTATAGGAAGGATGTTGTGAAATTTGGAAGATTCAGAGAAGATTTGGAAGGATGTTGCCAGGGTTTGAGGATTTGAGCTTTAAGGAGAGGCTGAATAGACTGGAGCTATTTTCCCTGGAGCATCAAAGGCTGCTGGGTGATCTTATAAATATTTACAAAATCATAAAGGGCATGGGATGGGGTAAATAAACAAGGTCTTTTTCCTGGAGTGGGGGGCGTCCAAAACTAGAGGGCATAATTTAAGGTGAGAGGAGCAAAATTTAAAAGGGACCCTGCAGGGCGTGCAAGTATGGAATGAGCTACTGGAGGAAGTGGTGGAGGCTAGTACAATTACAACATTAAAAAGCCACCTGGGTGGATATATGAATAGGAAGGGTTTAGAGGGCTAGGTCCAAATGCTGGCAAATACAATTGGATTAATTTAGGATATCTGGTTGGTGTGAACGAGTTGGACCGAAGGGTCTGTTTCTATCCTGTAGAGCTCTATGACTCTACTCATGTCACTTTTCCAAATGACTTTCTAACATCTTGAGAAGCAAAGAAGTTTAAACTCACAGAACTGAAACCAAAACCAATGTGGCTCTGTTATGATGTTAATTTGTATTATACCCCCTTGTTACTCCATTCTTTAGTAGATGTCAAATATCAGCCTGGGACTGAAAAGGAATAAGGTTGCCTATCAAGCTGAATGTCTATAAAGCAATTTTCCTGCTCATTCTGCTCTGTATTCATAAGATGTGGACTGTGAACCAGTGTTATGTTAAGAAGTCCAACCACTTTCATTGGAGCTACGTTCAGAAGCAATTCAAAATCAGATGGCAAGTCAAAATACCAGATACTGAGGTACTCCCCTGAGCATCCATGCCAAGCATCCATACCATATTAAGACCCTTCCAACCTGATTATGTAGGCAGAATGTCTGACATTCTCATAGCAAGGCCGATCTTCTCCAGAGAGCGTGCGTCTGAGGTGCACTGTTGTGGTTGAGGGAGAATACCAAAAGCAGTGCTACAAGGATGCACGAAAGGTTTCATTTAGAACTTTTGACAGAGACTTCAGGTCATGAGAGAAATTGGTCTGGCATTGTTGCACCTAGGGCAAGCAAACCGAAAATGTTGTAAACTCCTTGATAGGAAGTACAGTTGAGAGGCAGAGAGAAAACACAAGAGGAAATCTCAAGCCAGTAGCCCACTCATCCAAAATATAAGCTGTATTATCTGTTTTATTTGAAGCAGAACCTTCCAGGCACAAATTAGCCTTATCTACCACTTTGTTACACCCAGTAGAACCTCAGATGTTGAATGTGGATGCCTTCCCTTTGAAGGATAACCAAGAGGATAAGGATACAGGGGCTCAGTGGTTAGTACTGCTTCCTCATAGTGCCAGGGACCCGAGTTTGATTCCAGCCTCTGGTAACTGTGGAAACTCCACACAGACATTGTTCCCATTTCTGTGTTGGAGCTCCAGTCCCCTCCCATTGTCCAAAGGTGTGCAGGTTAGGTGGATTGGCCATGCTAAATAACCCAGGGATATGCAAGCTAGGTGGGTTAGCCATGGGAAATTAGAGGTTTCGGGTAGGGGCTTGGGTCTGGGTGGATGCTGTTTGGAGGGTCAGTGTGGACTCAATGGGTGAATGGCCTGCATCCACACTGTAGGGATTCTACGATTCTATGAAATCCCTTGTACAAATATTTGAAGATAAACATTCAAAGCAGCAACTCCCAAGATAGCATAAAGGAACATCTAGTGAGTGGTGAAGTGATTCCCATGGAACAGCTGAATCAGGGAAACTAACATTTGAGGAATCCAGTGAGTAAAACCTGCACTAATACGTATGACACAATTAAGACCAAAATGAAAATATCAGGTGGTCAAACTTGAACACGTTGTCATAGATGTTATTCAAAATTTATTTTATTTTTGTCTGGATTTTTCTGACACTTGAAGCAGTCACAGAGAGTGAAAGTTAGGCAAGGTAGTGAAAAGGGCATTTGATACACTTGCCTTTATTAGTCAATGCATTGAGTATAGGAGTTGGGATGTCATCCTGCAGCTGTACAGAACATTGGTTAGGCCACTTTTGGAATAATGTGTGCAATTCTGGTCTCCCTGCTATAGGAAAGAATTTGTTCAACTTGAAATGATGCAGCAAAGATTTACAAGATCATTGACAGGGTTGGAGGGTTTAAGAAAAAAGGAGGGGCTATTTAGGCTGGGACTATTTTACCTGGAACATTGGAGGCTGCTTGGTTATCTTATACAGGTTTATAAAATCAATGGGTGGCATGGATGAGGTGAATAGCTAAGGCCTTTTGTGCAGGGTAGGGGAATCCAACACCAGAGGGCAGAGGTTTAAGGTAAGAGGGGAAAGATATAAAAGGGACCTAAGAGGTAACGTTTTCACACACACAATGGGGTGTGTATGGAATGAGCTGCCAGAGGAAATGGTGGAGGCTGGTACAATTACAATATTTAAAAATCATCTGGATCGGTCCATGAATAGGAAAGGTTTAGAGGGATATGGTAAAAACAGGGACTACAGATGCTGGAAACCAGAGTCTAGACTAGAGTGGTGCTAGAAAAGCACAGCAGGTCAGGCAGCATCCGAGGAGCAGGAAAAAGCCCTTCATCAGGAATAGAGTGACTGCAGATTGGAGAGATAAATGAGGTGGGAGTGGGGAGAAAGTAGCATAGAATACAATAGATGAGTGGGAGTGGAGATGGAGGTGATACGTCAGAGAGGAGGGTGGGGAAGGTAGCAAAGAGTACAGTGGGTGAATGGAGGTGGGGATGAAGATGACAGGTCAGAGAGGAGGGTGGAGTGGATAGGTGGAAAGGAAGATAGGCAGTTAGGACAGGTCATGAGGGTGGTACTGAGTTGGAAGGCTGGAGCTGGGGTGAGGTGGGGAGGGGGAAATGAGGAAACTGGTGAAATCCACATTGATGCCATGGCGTTGAAGTGTTCTGACGCAGAAGAGGGATATGGGCCAGTTGCTGGCAGATGGGACTACATTAATTTAGAATATCTGGTCATCATGGACAAGTTGGACCAAAGGGTCTGTATTTGTTATGACTGTGAGTTCTGAGAATATCATGAATTCCTTCTGAGAAAATAGGAAAAGTTAGCAAAATCTTAAATCACAGCGATTGAATCAAAAGATCAAAATTGCATTCTAAACAAGTGGTTTAAAATGAGTAGATGTTTGCAAAAAGGTATTATTATTTGCTATCCAAGCAGTTCTGCATCCACACACTCCATCCAAGACAGCGGACAACTATACTCTACTTACACTTTCCATTGACATACTTCTCTCAGCTTTTTATCCTTGATCCATTTCCTTTCAGAGGTTTGGCTTTGAGGAGTAAATGAGGTGGATGGTGGTTTTGTATCATTGTTGTCTTGCAGAGTGATGAACAAGCCTAAGAATTCCAGCCGTCAGTCAGTATTTCCACAAACTTACTTCTCAATCAGAAAAAGCATGGTTCTCTCCAATACATAAGGTGACAGATTGTGTTTTTCCTCCCAAATGTTCTCAATCTTTACTGAGACTTTGCTTTGCAAACTGCAATATACTGGAACAACCTGTCTTCACACTTTCACTTTTTTGACCTATGGCTGGCCTAATACTGGTGAATAGAACAAAGAAACTCTGTTCAATACTGAAGTTACATTCTGCTCGAAGTGAGAGTAGTTCGCAATGAGACACAAATTTGGCTGCCAGACTGTCAAATGAACAGATCTGAAAGTTGGTGTGTGGGAAGGTGATTCTTAACATTGTTGAAGCTCATTAGATGCAAATTGTGATCTCAGTCTGTTCTTCAAGGTTGTTGCAAAAAAATTGTGACGGTGCATATAATGTCCATTTTAAAAATAATAGTGTCTGTGAAGAAAGGAAACTTGATGCCTGTCACCAATGTGTTTGTAATTTACATGTTTCACTTTGTAATCTTTATTCCCTGAATCCTGACTGCACTAAGTGCACTGGGAACTAGCAGTATGTCAATTCACAGAATATATTTATACACTTTTCTTTGTAAAAGCTCAAAGATCTCAAACAACAGACCATTGTTCTTACTGTCACTTGGAGACAATCAGATGATATAAAATTGATTTAATTTGTGTCTCCAATGCGTCTAAGTGACTTTTAGTACATTTGTCTTATTTGATGGATTGATTCACTTGGATGGACATATGACATTTCATTCACATTTTTAAATTATTGTCATTAATTAAAATGCAATGCTAAAGATTGCATAAATACTTAAATAAAAGCAAGCAAAGTCTTCAGTTGTCCGGAATGGCTCACTAAGCTTGCTTTGTCAGCACTTGCAGGAAAGATTTGTCATTGCGTTTCCTGTAATTGTATATTGCGATTTAGGAACTGCTGTTAGATTGTAAAGGAAGCGTTTATATGGTACAATGAATTCCAGCTTGATTTTTTAAGTGTAATGTTTGTAATTATGAAAGAAATACAAATGCAAAATTATGCTGGCATAGAACTTCAATTCAAAGTTAGTGATTACTTACATGACCTGGTTTAATTGTGATGGCCTTGATAACTGAGGGTGGGGACCGGAGGTTTGGGGTCTTGGGGAAGGGTGGTGGTTTTATGAACAAGTATAGAGACTATTGACCATAGTACTTAGAGGGGGATGGAAGCTGCAAGCATGAAATGTATTGTCTATCAGGCAATTTAGTTTTGAATATTTATTTTGGTTGGCAGGTTATCATAACAGTTGTAACAAACAGTACTTAAATCCCCGTTAATATAAAGAATTTGGATTTAAGATTCCTTCTTACAAAAACTGGAAACCCTTTTCTTAAATCTTGACTGTTTGTTACCCTTTTTGGGACAAATACCAGTTCTCAAGTTGTATAGTTCATTTAAACTATTTTTGAACTCGTTAAATGAAACTACTTTACTTCCAAATGAATGTTACTTTTGTAAAAAAAAATAGTCTTAATAGTGTTTCAATCGTGAAATGCCTATTTCTGGACCTCTTGCGTACATTCAATGTTTTACCACTCTGACCCTTGCTAACGTCTAGCAAGGGACTGTCAAATTAACAGAATTTCTTCCATTGGGTCAAAACACAGGTCAGCTGTGCTGTCATCAATATTCCGATTAGCAGACTTACTTTGCAGGGAGAACCAGTTACTTAAATAAATCAGATGCTTGATATTTAATACATCAGATGTTCTTTAGCACTCCATAAAATGCATTTGAAAAAAAATGAATCCCAAAATAATACATAAAACAACAATGAGACATCCATGTGCGTCCTATTGAAATCTCATTTTTAATCCCATCATCAAGTTTTGTTTGCACATGCATAGGAGAAGACATTGACCCAGTCAGCACAGAACCAGTTCTTAGAGTGAGCAGAACTCCTGATATTCCTGTATTTTTTTGCTTTTTCTCCCCCCTACACTATCTCTGCACCCAAAAAGGGCTCTGCAGTAGTGCTTATATTTTCCCAGAATCACCCATGGCAATGCATGCACATAGTAATACAGTAAAAAATACACTATTTTACAAAGACTTTATTCTACATTTTCCACCAACAGGAAAACACCCAGGTGGCTAGTGAAACATTAACAAGCAAAGCCTGATAAGAACAATCCTTCAAAACTCATTTTTCTTCTTTAAAGAAACTCTAGATAGCTATTTTCCCTGAATATTTGCAATCTTACAATTGTTTACCCAATTAAAACAATTTCAATTGTAATATGTAATATAAAAGCTAGAATTAAAGGACTGTTGCAAGTCATAGAGCCCTTTTTGTTGGCTGGTATTTTGCAAGTAGGTTAAAGTTCATTCAGCTTTCTGTTTTATTTTTAATTCAAAGAACAACACTTGTTCTGCAAATTTTATTCTAGTTACAATTATAATTCTAATATCTATGGTTGGTACAGAGAGTTCTTCGTTTGGGCACTAAAGTTGGTGTTTGCACTAATTGAAATAGTCTGATAAATTTTGAGAAACTGCCCATAGTTGTTCACTAATGCCACATTGTTCTAAATCTCCAAAAACACAACTTGTTTGCAGTCTGTGAAGAAAACCTTTGATAAAGGTGCTTTTTGGGATTCTGGTTGGCAATGTACAATCCTGCCATATGTAATAGATTGACTGTCCCTTTATAACAGGCAGGATTACAAGTATAACAATAGTTACTTTGTACATGCTTCAATTATCATGCAAGGCACATAAAGTATATGGAACTAGGCACTGAAAGTTTAAACCCTGCAAAAAATATTTTGAGATATTAAATCACAATTGCATAAATTAAAGGTATAGCCTATCTATCATTTTTATTGCCATGATTTTGATCAGAACCTGTTGTAGTTTTTGATTTTGCGGTTAAAATCAAGAACTAAATCATCTTAACTTCTATATTAAACTCCTGTTGGATGTTAAGACTTCCTGTCACTTGCAATATTCCATGAAAGTCAACAATTTTATGGAGTTGTGGAGACTCTGCAGAGAGGCAAAAAATGGCATGTGGACCCTGGGTTAGAATCTTGCCCCATTTCTATGATTCCATGTTGTATTCTGACTGATGTCAATTTTTGTTGCTGAGCAAAACAGGCCAATAGTGACATGCATATGGAGAAATAAGTGTCCACAGACCATTTGAACTCTATGCTGCAGCACTGCGTTAATCTACAGTGTGGGTACTATGACTTGTAAGAATAATCTTAAATGTTAAAGGTAAAGTTTCTATAACGGTCAAGCTGCAATTTTTTCAAAAATATGAAGATGTCTGCCCATGTTAATGAGTGTTGAAAAAAAACCTCAAGCTATCAAGCTATTTAAATCCACACACCTTTAAAAAAGTCTGCTTGTGTCAGTGAGGGTTGATAAAACCTGTGCCAGTAGCTGCAGTAGATGTTTATTTACATGACATGAAGGGTTGTCATTAAATCATTGTTAACGTTGGCTGATTTCCACAGTCTACACTTCCATTCCCCACCCAAAGGTGACAAACTGGCTGAAATAACTGCACAGAGGCCGCTATCCCATCACCAAGTCACCCTTTATATACATGTGCACAGTACACTGGCTGTAGCCAGCCAGCTTGGAGTCAGTTCTTAAAGTGAGGAGATTCTGAATCTACTGTTTATATCTGTCGTCCAGGGTTTCCTGATGGACCCAGATTAACAGCCCCAATCAAGGATCTCATAGTCAATACGATTCATCTGGTTCCAATCACCACATCAGCTCCTGGGTGACTGGAGTTGCTGTGGCAACCTCAAACCCAGTTTTTTGGAGGTGCCGAGCATTTGCACCTAACTGTTGGCATTAATATTGAAACATGGGAAGTTTAGCAAAAGGCAGATGGCCAGAGAATTTAACTCAAAGGTTATCCACTTTAATTGTCATTAAACAAGTGTCATGGTACCAAAGCAGGTAGATTGAGTTAAGATAGAAATTAGCAACTTAATGTATCTCGTCCAGTTATTATCTGAGACTTGTTTGGAACAGTAGACAAGAGAAGAATTCAATTATTCTGATTTAATGTGATGTTAATCACCTAGTCTTCAAGAATAATGGAATAATTTTCTAATACCTTGGTATATTTCTTTCTCCTAATATTTCAGTAACAGACTGCTACCTTTTTATACTCCTCAGTTTCTCATTTATTTCAATTTCATTTTTTTCAGACAAGTTGTACATGGGACCAGGACAACTGTATCAGGATTTACAAAATCTAATGCATGATTTAAGTGTGATTAGCCAGATTACGCAGCTTGTTGGTACTTTAAAAGGAAATTATCAGGTATTGTAAACTTTACTTTACTAAAAATAAAACGTTATTTTTAAAAATATAGTCATACAGATCCACAGCACAGAAAAAAGTCCACTTGGCCCATTGAGTCTGCACCAGTCAAAAGCAACAACCTAACTTTCCATTTTCTAGCACTTGGCCCATTGCTTTGTATACCTTAGCATTGCAAGTGTACATATCTTAGATGTTATGAGAATTTGTACCTCCATAGACATTACAGGCAACAAGTCCCACATTCCCAGATTGGCTGTAGGTTAATTTCTTTTCCTCGCATATCCTCTAAACTTCCTGCCCCTTACTTTAAATCTCTGTCCCGTAGCCATTGATTTCCACATACTTCTCAATCACATTCCCTTTCAGGAATGTGATTGTTGGACGGGGTTGGGGGAGGCAGTGTTTGATGGGGTTGGGGTGGGTGAGGTTGGGGGTTGGTGTTGAACAGGGTTGGAGGCGATCTTGGAAGGGGTTGAGGTGTGGGTGGGGGGTGGTGTTGGACAGGGTTGGGGGCTCACGCGTGATGTGATGCTGCCTTATCTCCTGAACACGGAGCAGACTTTACAGAAAACTCAGAGTCCCTGTGGAAAGGCATTAACCGAATTAACTGAATAATCAATTATCTGAACAAAATAGTGCCCGCCCATCTCGTTCGTATAATCAAGGTTCCTCTGTATTGATTCAATCCTCTTGATATTTCATTCCCCAAATTCAATGCATTTAAAATTCAAACTTTCTACAACAAAGAACTGCCTTAATATTGCCCACTTCACTCAATTTGCAAAAGTCAACGTGACTTGCATTGGTTGAACGTATGTGAAGGAATCATAGGTTGAATTGATCTGACTGTACATCTGCTTGTTGCAGAGTAAAAATGTGACCTGAAATCTTTTGGCTCATCATGTTTTTATAGTTTGTATCTTTAGACTTGAATGACCTAATACAGGGGAACCCCAATTATCCGAATGTGATGGGCGGGCACTTTTTCGTTCAGATAATGAATTATTTGGTTAATCGATTAAATGCCTTTCCTCTGGGGCTCAGACTTTTTAACGTCTGCTCCATGTTCAGGAGACTAACAGCAGCACATAGCACGCGAGCCCCCATTCCCCCCCACCCTAATCTCCAACAGCACGGAAACACACCCTTCAGTCCAACCTGTCCATGCTGACCAGGTTTCCCAAACTAAACTAGTCCCATTTGCCTTCTGTTTGGCTTATATCCATGAATTCTGCAGAAGGACATCAGCCTAATCACCGGGTTCATAAAGATTCAGCGTATGTTGGTACTCCGTGCCTCCATTTCTGAAGCACTGTATCTGATATGCTTTGTTAACTATTAACTCAATATGTATCTCCAATATCAAGTCTTCTATGTTTTTACTCAATATCTGTGTCATTTAGACTATATTGCCTATACCTAACTCTACCAAATGTATCATCTCACTTCTCTGTATTAAAGAGATATGCAATAAAGGTGTTTGTCACTCTCTAATCCTGTGGCACCTCCACCCATATCTAAAGAAGTTTGGCTTATTGTGTCAGGTCTCTCTGCTACTTCTGCACCCCATTTTATTAGTCTCTAGCCCAGCTGACTTATCCGGCCTAAATATAGTCACCATTCTTAACCATTTTCTCCTTGTCCATTTATTCTACCATCTCAGCTTCTTCCAATATTTTCTAACATCTTTTTTCTTTGACAGCATTATGAAGTAATCCAACCCAATTGTTACTACCTTATTACAATTTTCATGCTGGTGGAAGATTTTTTTGCTTTTCATGTTAACTACAATTCTTTATATACTTGCTTTGCGTGTCTCATTTCCTTCTTCACTTCTCTTTCAACGTTTTGCATTTCACATCAAATATACTTTTTTTTTAGTTCCATCATTTTCCATATCATCCTCACTAAGAAATCCTGACTTTAGTTTCCTTATCTTTCTCCTCCATGTTGGAGAATGCATGGTCTGTATCTGAATCAACTCTTCCTTAATTCCTTTCATTCTGGTTCTTTGACTGCCAATATTTGGTTTTGTTTTGTCCTGGCTAGATTACCCCTCATCCCATTGAAATTAGCTGCCTTCCGGTTTAGAACTTCTATTTTAGCTTGTTCGTTGTTCTTTTCCATTACTAATCTAAATCTTATGATAGAAGTGTTGGACGCATCTTACTCAGTTGTTCCCCCACCAACGTTCGCTCACCTCATTCCCTCGAACCAGTTTCAGCAATGCCTCCTCCCTGATTGCACCGATAACATACTGGCCAAAGAGAGTCTGCTGAACACATTTCAGAAATTCCTTCCCTTCCTTACCCTGTACTCCAGTTACATGAGTAATGAATGGGATAATGTTAAAGTCACCCAACATCACCACTGGCATTTATTGCACATCTCTCTGTGATTTTCCTGCAGATTGAAATATATAAGGTCCTGTGAGAGTTAACATTTCGGGTCCAGTGACCCTTCTGAAGAAGAGTTCTTCAGAAGGCTCACTGGACCTGAAAAGTTGAATTTGTTGTCTTTCTACAAATGCTGCCAGACCTTCTGAGTTTCCTCAGCAATTTGTTGTTTTCATTCAGATTTCCACTGTCCATATTTCCTGGTTTTATTTTTGAGTAAAATGATCTTTGATTGACAAGTGGTATGGGGAGTGTAGAAAGGAAAAGGGAGTTCAGGTCCCAGTCAGATCAGCCACCATCTTATCCAGTAGTAGAGCACGCTTGAGTGTCCAAAATAACGACTTTGGATCCTATTCTTGTATTTATTCCTATATTTTTTTCTCTGACTGTAATTTAATTGTCTTTAGATTTCCCTTCCATCAACCTTTACATCAGGTCACAATTGATCAAATGCACTGCCCAGTGGTCCTAACTTCGGTGGCCATGAAGTGCTTTGAAAGGCTGGTCATGGCACTAATCAACTCCAGCCTCCCCACTACTCTTGACCCACTCAAATTTGCCTATCGGACCAACAGATCCAAGTCAGATGACATATCACTTGACCTTCACTCCTCCCGAGAACATCTTGGCACATAAGAATCCTACTCATTGATTACAGGTCAGCCTTCAACACTATTATACCCTTGAGACTGATTACTAAACTTAGTGATCTCAGACTAAGCCCCACTCTCTGCAACTGGATCCTCAGTTTCCTGATCCACAGGCTACAATCAGTGAAGATTGGGGACAATATTTCATCTTCACTAACCCTCAATTCTGGAGCCCCGAGGGGTGCATACTCAATCCCTTATTGTACTCGCTGTATATCCATGACTGCATTACCAAATACCACATTAATGCCATTTACAAGTTCTCTGATGACACTACCATAGTCGGCCGAATCTCAGATGGCAACAAAACAGACTACAAACGGGAGGTGGAAGAACCTGGAAAAATTGTGCACTGAGAACAACCTAGCTCTCATTATTGACTTTTGGCAGGATGTTACTCATGCCACCATGCACATTAACAGCACAAAGGTGGAACGGATGGAGAGTGTTAAGCTCCTGGGAATGGTCATCCATAGTAAGCTTTCTTGGACTTTTCATGTGGAAGCACTGGTTACAAAGGCCCAACAATATCTCCTCTTCCTCAGGCAGCTGAGGAAATTTGACGTGACTGCGAATACCCTTGCCAACTTTTATAAGTGCACCACCAAAGCATTCTGTCTGGATGTCTCACTACCTGGTATGACAACTGTACCTTTCAAGATCGGAGATGGCTACAGAGACTGGTGAACTCAGCCCGGACAATCATAAAGGCCAACCTCCCATCTATAGAATCCACCAACCAGCTCACAGTCAAGGAAAGGCCGCCAGCATTCTCAAAGGTCCATCCCACCCTGGCAATGTTTTTCTACAACCTTTACCATCGGGGAGAAGGTACAGAAGCCTGAACACATGCACCAGCCAGTTTCAAAACAGTTTCTACCCTACTGTTGTTAGAATACTGAGTGGACTCACAAACTCTTAACATTCTGTACCTGTGTTTTTGTTTTTGCTGCTGTTTATCTATTATTTACAATCTATGCTACTTAACTATGTGATCTGCCTGTATTACTCGTAAGACAAAGCTTTTCACTGTGCCTTGGTACACGTGACAATAAATTCAATTCAGTTCAATACTTGTGCCAAAAGGTGGCAAATAACATTCATATTACACAAGGACCAGTAAATGACCTGAAAATTGAATAATAAGAATAACTTAATAATTGAACTGTGAGCAGAATTTTGGAGAATTACAAAAGGACAATGACATATTGGTAGACTAAGCAGACAAGAGACAGAATTTAATGCAGAGGAATATGAAGTAATGCTTAAGTTCTATTAGAAAGAACACAGGCAATTTAAAAGAAAAGGTACAATTCTGAAGCTGCACGAGCAGAGGTGCATTACTGATTGAGGCTGACAGAATGGATCGAGAGCACACATACTAAAGCATATAGCATATAAGGTTTTATTAATAGGTGCATATAGTACAAGAGAAAGGAGGTTCTGTTAAGTTTATGGAAAAGCGCAGCAGGTCAGGCAGCATCCAAGGAGCAGGAGAATCAACGTTTCGGGCATGAGCCCTTCTTCATGCCCAAAACGTCGGTTCTCCTGCTCCTTGGATGCTGCCTGACCTGCTGCGCTTTTCCAGCAACACATTTTCACCTCTGATCTTCAGCATCTGCAGTCCTCACTTTCTCCTGTTAAGTTTATGTTTAACATTGGCTTGGTCTCAACAAGAGAATCGAGTCAAGTTCTGGACACCACACTTTCGGAAAGAAATGAAGACAGAGAGTGCAAAAAAGGATGAAGAGAATGGTTCCTGAATGAAGAAGTTTAGTTACATAGATTGGAGATGTTGGGACTGCTTTCCTTCAAGAAGAGAAAGTTGAAAGGATATTTGGCATAGGTATTCTGAGAGCTGGAACAGATCAATGAGCCAAATGGCTGCCTTCTGTGCTGTAATAATTTTGTGATTCAGTGGTCCCAGTCCTCTTATGTGCAACCCGTCCCTTTTTAATTGGTGTCTCCTTCTCCAGAACTGATCCCAATACTCAAGAATGGAGAATAGGTCCTCAATACCCACTGTCCATATATTATTGTACTGAAGCTGGCTGCAATTTGTTTCCTTCCTTTGCCTCTGCAGGACATTTGCATCCTTGGGATTTGCTTTGTCCTGGAATTAGGGAGGTAACACATGAAATGGGACTCTGTGTCAGGCACAGAAATAACTGCCTGTCACACTGATCATGGAATCTTCTCTATCAGCTCCATTCTTTTCTCTTTGCTGTTCCTTTCTTCCTCATCCCTTGCCCGTTGATGTTGCCTTGTCCGTCACAGTGTCAACACCCCCATCGGTTTCCAATGCCAAAAACCAATTTGAGAGCAGTATGCCACCACTAATATGTGTGTACCTTCTGCTCCTTTATACCTTCAGGATGGTCACCCAACTACTGTCCTGAACTCTGAATGCCTGTGGGCTCACTACCTCCTGGAACGTGAGTTGAAGCAAGTGCCCATCCTCCTTAATACTCCACAGTGACTAGCTGCTCTTTGAGTTCAGAAATCTTGAACTTCTGCTTATACAGCTGCAGGCATTTCCTGCACATGTGGCCCTTTAAGACACACAGTCTCCTGAAGTTCCCACACATCACAGGAATTGCTATAGATTTCAGCTGCCTAATCATGACCTACGGAAAAGAAAATACCTTATTGTTTAATTAACACCTTATAAAAGCTATTAATTTTAAGAAATGCCCCTGGTTTTACACTAATGATCTTCTAATGTTACAAATCTTTTACAAATTCTTACAGAACTTAAATCCAGCTGTGAGCCAGGATTGGACAGCAGGTCTTCAGAAACTCATATTTAAAAAGGAAGAAGAAATAAGAGCAGCAGATCGTTGCAGAATTCAACTGCAACTCCCTGGAAAACCAGACAAGTTGGTATCGAGCAGATTCTAGTAATAAACATGAAGGGATTCGAGAGGCAGTGTGGTGTTGATGTACTTTTTCAAATATTGCAGTATTATCAGCTTCTACAAAAATATATATTTCTTTTTTTTTTGAGCTGTGGGTGTGGCTGATACAGACAACTTTTATTGTCCACCATTTATTATCCACCCCTAATTGTCCTTGAACTGAATGGCTTGCAAGACCATTGCAAATATTAATTAACAGTGAACAATATTGCTGTCAGTCTGGAATTGCATGTAGGCCAGACTAAGTAAAGATGGCAGATTTCCTTCACTGCAGAAACATTTGTGAACCAGATGGGTCTTCAACCTCAATCTCCCATTGTTTCATGATCAGCATTATTAAGATTAGCTTTAACTTGCAATTATATTCAATGAATCAAATACCACTGTGGTGAGATTCAAACTCAAGTCCCAGAGCAGTAGTCTAGGCTTCAGGATTACAGTGGCATTACTGCTACACAACCACCTCCTCTCAAAGTGTATTGAAAAATGTCTTTTAATACTAGAATTCTTAAATCTTAGTTTTTTAAAATGTGTTCCAACAATCATTTTGATTCAAAGTCCCTTGTTGAATGTTGACATCTGCCTGGACTTGCACCATTTGAAATTCAATTTTACCTTAAGATTGTCTCAGATCAACTTCTAGATATTGTGGTACATTTTCTCGAAGGGTTAGACAGTGGCTATACCAAAGGTGTATAACATATATACAACTGACTCCTTCTAACCATTTTACCTTTCTTTTGGAATTCCACATACATCTGAAATTGCATTAAGTATTTTTTTTTAAAATAAACCAATATATGTGAAGTTTATTTTCTGTTTTAAGTGAGGAAGTCCAAGGAGATGGATGTGACGCTCTGGTGCACAAAAACTGTGAAGGTTTAAATTCTTCAATGATGGTGTACGTTTTTATTTTACATCAATTCTTATTTCTATTCCATTGCATGAACGTAAGAATGCTCCAGTGTCAGTTGCAGAATCTGCAATGATGCTACCTACAATGTCAAGAAGAGGAGCAGAAAAAAGATTAATGATGACATTTTTTAAAAATTGGAATGATTCATGAATGACCCATCTAATTTATATATTAGCTATATCTTCACATGGTCTCCTTAACCTTAAACTCATATATTTCTATATCTCTGCATTTGTTAAATGCTCTTTAGTATGACCAGTTGAAGACAATATTTGGAAGCATTGATCTTCTAAATAGAAATAAGTTTTGCATGTTTGGAAAGGCATGTGCCATTGGGATTAAAAAGAGTAATCCAATATTGCTGGGGCAAAAAACAAATGTAGTATGGATGTCATAATATATGTTCCAAATCGCAGAAAGCTATCTCAAGACCACACCATATGTGCAAAAAGCAATATTTAGCTCAGTACGCTGAAGAGGTGTATCTTGTCGTAGAGCACATCTTGCAGTTGTACCAAATCATATGTAAGTGATGTTGAAGCATCTTCTGTTGTTAACAGATGTCAAAGTTACTATTTTAAATTAAGGTACCATATTCTATCATTTATTATTCTAACCTTTTCAACAATTCCGAAATGGAGTTGACACCACTTTTAAGTAATAATTTTAAATGTCTGATGTGGGTTTTTTTCCAGATCTGGAAGGCCTTCATTTTTTACAGCAGTGTTTAATACATTTACTCCAACAAGCAAACTCTCCTGGATGAGTAGTTTACAAATGGCCAAATTGGCCCTTGGTAAGTTTTTATTCACAGAATATGTGCATTGATCACCAGGTAAATGCTTCTTTTTCCCCCCCCTCTGCTAATACTTTTGTTTTTACAGTTAAGATCCAACTTCAAGTCTTAAAGCATAAATATCTCCATTTCAGGAATAACGGAAAGGAGATGATCACTATGCAAAATTCTTTTCTTTTTTGAAGCTTCAGAATTAGAAAGACTTTCCTTCTTATAAAGAAGTATGTGTATTAAATAACTGGCCTCCATGTAATATCCATATGTGTGAATATTGTGTCTCTGGTTCAATTATAAATACATATCAAAAGGTTTCAAAAAAAAAGTAACTATTCAATTTTATTTCTGTTTTATTTCTTCCTTAAAATAGGGGATGAGAACCAGCTGGGTTGGTTTTGTGCAGAGGATGATGGGAAACAAGTAAAGCGCCAAAAGCACCCACTTCTTGTCAGGCACATGCCTGTGATGATGTCAAAACTGCAGGAGTTCAAGGTGAGAGTTCCAAATTCCATTTTCATAATGATTATCTGACTCCAGCTACAGATTAAATTTTAGACTTACATACCAGTCAAATCATGTTTAATGCCCAAAAGAAACTACATTTTTGAGTTCCTAGAATCATTTGCCAAATTTTATTGATGTCAAGCTTTACAATAAAGTCAAACTTGTTGAATTTGAGTATCGTGAGTAAGCAGCTTTAATAGATCAACTGTGTTTACCTTTAGACACCATCTAATACAGAACTGAGAAATAAGTAGATTGTCTTTGCGATCTTGTTTCTGGGACCAAATGCTTATATACTAATTATTAATTTCCACTTTGACTCTTTATAATAGAATCTGTGTTGCACTGTCACAGCCAAGCATGTTTCCAAGGCAGTATTAATGAATAGCTAACAAAACAGGCTGATTAACATTTGAAAAGTGTGGCGCTGGAAAAGCACAGCTGGTCAGGCAGCATTCGAAGAGCAGGAGAATTGACATTTTGGCCATGAGCCATCATCAGGAATGTGGGAGGTGGGGGGGGGGGGGAGTGGAGAGTGGAGGGGGTGGTGACAAAACTGGAGAAATCAATATTGATGCCATGCAGTTGGACGTTCCCAAGGCGGAAGATGAGGCGTTCTTCCTCCAGGTGTCAGGTGGCTTGCATTTGGCTGTGGAGGAATCCCAGGACTTGTATGTCCTTGGCAGAGATGGGGGGAAAGTTAAATTGTCAATCTTAGTGTGGTTGGGTTGTTTGGTGTGTGTGTCCCAGAGATGTTCCCTGAAACGTTCTGCAAGTTGGCGTCCTTGGAGCAACAGTGCCTTGGAGAAGTCAACCCATTTCTAAGGCTCTGTACGTAAACGTGTAAGCTGTTGCTCTAATGAATTCAACTCTATTAGACTAGAAATAATATCGTAACTAATGTGCATTGATAAACAATGTGACTTTACATCTTAAATTTCAGAAACCTCTGTTCAAACTTGGGTACCCCTAATCCTTGGCAACACGCAAGTTGTTCTCAAGTTCTGTGTGATTAGGGGAATAAGATGTGTCCCTCTAGGGAAAGAATAAGCACTTCAAATGCTTTAAAAGAAAAAGCTCCTGTTAATCTGAATCTCTGTAAAGTTTGGTTTGGCGGCAAGTTTATGCTGGGTGATTGTGCTGTCAATTGGCTTGAATGAAAAAGCCATTGATAAAATGCTACCAATTCACTAATGCCTAATTCATGCTGCACCAAAGGTCACTTTTACTCCATTGGGCTGCTAAACTGGGCATACATGAGCATTTGTAGAGTAAAGAATGTGCTGAGTCATGAATTTCGAGAATGTGATTGAATATAATTCTGCTGCTGCTGAAGGCCCAGATCACCTCATGCATGCCCAGTTTTGAGGTACTGCTTTGTCTGTCCCATTTTGCATGGTAGGAGTGCCACACAACATAATGGATATCCTCAGTGTATTCTTTGCTTTAGTGTTATATTTCCAGCATCTGCAGTTTTATCTCATTTACCCATGTTCTACATAACAGTAATCAGCAGTTGGAGTGCTTACAAGGTGTTCTAAAAGTCGTTTACTACGACTTGTACTGATTTGATTGTCATTAACACATTTTGTGAACTGCCGCTAATCAAATTGCTAACTCATGGGTCTTAAGCATTGGACATACATCCTGTATTTATTGCATATTCCTGGTTTTCTTTGAGAAAGCTATGGTGAGCCACCAATTTGAATACAACCTTGTGGTTTGAAACTACAGCTCCCATTAGCATTTAAAAATATCATATTTAGTGGTCATTTGGGGATCCATTCAATAGGTCTTTGTAACTGTTCCAGATTAGAACATAGAACATTACAGTGCAGTACAGGTCCATCAACCCTCAATGTTGCATCACCGTTTGTTTGATTGATTGAAGGATTTGCTTCCTTGCTTGATATGTGTGTCAGTTGCATTAATAATGAAAGAAACTACCACATTACATAGGACATTGAGCATCTATTGTGTGTTTTTGTTGGCCTAGAACCAAAAGGTTTTCTTACACATTCAGTAACAAGATTGCTCTCACCAGAAGCTGGGAACTATGCAGTCATTCTTCTAACGTCACCTTTACTTGGAGTCTCCTCATTTTGGTATGCAGCTTTGTAGATTGTCTTGTGGGAAACACAGCACTTGGTGAGAGTATGCCAACCAATGATCCCAATTCTGTGCAGATCATGCTCATAACCTCAGTAGGCACAGGGACAATTTACATCAACGTCTAATGATTGGATTACAAAGAAGAGGCAAATCAGCCAGTACTTCTGCTTCTGCTCATGTTGGAGTGATTCCCTAATGAGAAAATATGCTTGTATAAACATTGAATAAAAGCATGATAAGCAATTATCTCCCCCACCTTATGTTCTACTAAAATGAAGCACTGTGTAGTTGTGAAATGCTTTTCTAAACTTTGGCATTATATTGTTATTTAGGTAGAATGTGCTATTCATAATCCAGAACACTGTAATGCATCTGATGCACCAAACTCATTCTCTATGGAACATGGATATCTGTGGGTAAGTAAGAAACATGAGAAATAGGAGCAGAGGGAGACCAAATGGTCTTCAAAGCAGCTCTGCCATTGAATATGATCATGACTGATTGATTGTTGATCTTATCTCCACTTTCTTTCCTGCTTCCCATAATTTTGCTCCTGTTGAGTATGAATTGTTTAAACTGCATGTTGAGTTATAAGTAATATAATGTGTTCCCAGTGCTAGAGCACAGAACAATGGTATTTTGTCATGCCTCACCTTTGTGATGCGTCACAAAGTCCCATTGACAAAAATATTGTTTACACTTTAACTTTGCTTCTAGCCTCTCCCTAAGTCCTTCTTTGAGAAGCAACAGGATCTCAATAACCTTACTGTCCATGGTTTCATATTCATTTCACTTTTTCAAAATCTAGTTCAGTTGTGTCAGACTTAGATAAATATGGCTAGTCTGTAAACAGCAAATTAGCACAACACAATTGATTTTATTTATAATAGTCTGTACTTACATGCGACTTGTGTTGATTTGATTGTGGTTATCGCATTCTGTGGAATGCTACTAATCAATGGTTAATTCATGGGACCTGAGCATTAGGATTACACCCTGTATTTATTGCATATTCCTACTTTTCTTTGAGAAAGCGGTGGTGAGCCACCATCTTGAATACAAGGCCATTTCAGAAGGTAGTTAAGGTAGTTTAATGGCTGGAGATACATATACATCTGAACAGATAAGGACAGTATACTTTCTTTCCTGAAGGATAGCAATGAAATAGATTAATTCAATTTAATTTCCACAGTAGGCAACAAAATTTGAACTTAAAAATTGGATTAAACACTAACCCATTAGTGGGTTTGAAGGCAGAGGTGGTATGGGGCAGTATGCTAAGTACAACTTGTGGCCTGCCTGCCAGTCAATCTCTAACTTGTCCCCACTCAATGTTCCCAGTGATGAGAGAGAGGCAGTGTACTAATTGCACAAGTGGAAGCTGGGGCTCTCACTAAGTGGCCAAATCAACAGGTTTCCCTGCATAAACTGTTGATGGTAGGGGAAATTACTCCTTAATTAACCCCCCGAGACATTGGAAGTCATTCCCCTCGCCTCATGGCTTCTGAAAATTACAGACCCTGGTCCCTTTGCCAAGCCTATTCGCTTGACCTACAAAATCTTTGAAAGGATAGATCCTGTGTTGAATGCCTTCTGAAGCCTCAAGTACATCATTGTCAGTGACAACATGGGCACTTGTAGTCTGCTGTTCCGATCAGCAAGCAGCTGAATGCCCTGTCACTAAGGGACAGAAATCCCACCTCCAGCCTCTTAACAGCAATGGTTGCTGCAGGGCAGTTGCTCCTCTCCTGGGCAGTCTCACCCCAACTTTAGTATAGTTGTTTGTTGTTGGAGGTTCAGTGTGCAGCAACAGCAGACCCTCAAAATTCAGCCCCAAGTATTTGAATCATTAGCCTATGTCTCTGGAACACAAATCCAGTAATGTGTCACTATGCTCATGAAATTCAAAGTATAGTGAAGTGCAAAATGACACCATTACACTTGGACCAAGAGGAGCTATCAAGTTAGTCTCACTCTTCTGCTTTTCCTTATGTCGCTACATTATTGCTTTCTTTAACAGTTTGTCCATTCCCTTTTGGAAAGCTGCTATTAAATGTGTATTGAGTAATCTTTCAAGGCACTCACATCTTGACATGGAACTATACTGCCATTTCTTTGTTGTAGTTGGATTAAAATCATGGAATATCCTCTCTAACTGTGGCTAACATCCACTGGTTCAAGAAGGCAGTGATCACTGCCTTCTCAAGAGAACTTACAGAAGGGTAATGATTTAATTTTTTCCTTGCTCATGAGATGTGGGCATCAGTGGCTGGACCAGCGTCTATTGCCTCTCCCTAATTGCCCAGCAATTTAAGTGGCCATCAAAGAGGGCAGTTAGAGGTCAACCACATGCCTTTGGGTCTCAAGTTACATGTAGGCCAGACGAAATAGAGATGGCAGATTTCCTTCCCTAAAGGACATAAGTGAATCAGATCAGTTTTTACAACAATCAACATGACTGTTCTTAAGTCCTTTTTTCTCATTGAATTTAAATTTCACAATCTGTAAGAGAGAGATTTTAACCAATGAGCACATTACATTAACCTGGCATTCTGGCTAAATAGTCCTGTGACATTACAATTACAATACCGCCTTCCTCAGAATGTTGGACATGCCAGCAATGCTTTTATGCTTGACAGAATAATTAAATAAAACACCCCCCCACAGGATGTATTCCAAATCTTAACCATTCATAGTATGAGGAAAATCTCTATTTAAACAATCTCGGATTCTTTCACCAGTCACCTTAAACCTGTGCAGTCTGTTCATGACCCTTCAAAGAAATAAATTGCGTCATGCTTTCATGATTCCATACATCTGCCCCAAATCTCCTCTTAGTAATTCCTGTTATATGTTGAGCAACCCGAGCTTCTCCAAATTGCACACTGCAATCCCCTTTGCTCTGGACTTATTCCAAGAGATCTTTTCTATGCCCTCTCCAAAGCCTTAATACCCTTCCTGAAATACAGTGCTCAGAGTTGAACAGAATAATCCAGCTGATGCCAAATTAATGTTTTATATTGGATGGATATAACTTCTTGGTTTTTGCTTCTATGTATAAAGTTCAAGATCCCATATGTTTGATTAACTGCATTTGTTAACTTCTCCTGTCACCTACAGAGATTTGTGTACAAATAGCCCAGATCTCTCCTCTTCAATGTCCTTTAAAATTGCATTATTTAATATGTGGTATCTCTTTGTTTTTCTTCATATCAAAACATATTACTTCTCACTTATCTTTGTTAAATTGCATCTAGCATGTATTCACCTATTACATTAATATGTTTCAGTCCTCTTGATGTCTCTGACTATCTTCCTCAGTTTATGGCACTTCCAGGTTTTTGTATCAGTTGCACATATTGAAACTGTGTCTTTATTTCCAAGTCCAAGTTATTAATATCTATTAAAAACAGCAGTATTTCTATTTCTGAACTTTGGAAACTGCATTGCTTTTTCCAGTACAAAAAGACAGTCATTATCACAATTCTGTTTCTACCCCTTAACCAGTTTTATCCCTTGACCAATTTTGTATCAATACAACTCATGTGCTGCTTATCATGTAGATTTTAAACAAAGCCCATAATTTGTTATGAAGCACCTTGTTGGAAGTCAATAAATGCAACACCTACTGAACTGCCCTCATTCCTTCTTTTAACTCTTCAGCAATCTCAGTTAAGTTACCCAAACCTCAACAGATCCAAGCAAGCTATATTTTATTCATCCATGTTTGTCCAAATGGCTGCTAGTTTTCTCTTGGATTATTGTTTTGAAAAGTATCCTCACCCTTGGTGTCCGGCAGACTCACTTGTAATTAACACGTCTACCCATCTCCTCTTCAACAACTACAAAGCTCTGGCTGCTGGAGATCTAAAATAAAAGCCAAGTGCTGGAGAAACTGGTCTGACAGCAGCTGTGGAGAGAGAAACAAAGTTCACATTTTGAGTCTGATATGACTGTTCTTCAGAGGACTGTTGCTCTGTTGCTACTTTTTAATCTTCTTAAGACGTGCAAGGTGGAGCTGCATAAACTGCTGCCAAGACATGGTGAAGGCTAGCAGCGATGATTGAGCAGTGGAATATGGATGAATGCAGGAGAGATGATGCATCCTCAAAGAACTTGGCAATCTCTCATTCAGCAGAGAAAGTGTCACAACTCTTCAGTTTCAGTGATCAAACTGTCAGCTTCACTGAAGAAGTACACCCTGCAGTGAACGCATTGGGTTGACCCTGGTGAGTTGTTGACAGCTCTGGATCCACTGAGTGTTAAAAGCAGAATGCAGGATTAAAGAGATACAATATATGTCTACATAATCTCATTATCTTCCCAACATCTCCAAGTAGGTGGAGAAAGTGAGGACTGCAGATGCTGGAGATCAGAGCTGAAAATGTGTTGCTGGAAAAGCGCAGCAGGTCAGGCAGCATCCAAGGAACAGGAGAATCGACGTTTCGGGCATAAGCCCTTCTTCAGGAGGCTCACTGCCTTTATTCCTGAAGAAGGGCTTAAGCCCGAAACGTCGATTCTCCTGTTCCTTGGATGCTGCCTGACCTGCTGCGCTTTTCCATCTCCAAGAAGGTCCCCACTTCAAAGCAGACCAGGAAGAATCTGAAAAAGAGTGCCACATAACTACTGTGACTACTGCCACAACTGAGGCTCCTGAATATACTTTCCACTACCCACCACCACCACCACAGCTGTCTCTTAACACCAAGCAAGTCAATTCTGTATGACGTCTCCAAGACAATCTCTTTTTCCAGAGTTGTATCCACCCTCCCGGAAGCCTTAACTCAAGGAATATCGGGCAATTAACTTTATATTCTGATGTGATCATTTCTTATTCCTGTAAACTCCAGAGAACATGGACTCATTTTGCTCAGTATCTCATCATTGTCCCTCTAATTTTCATATTTACTAAGTTCAGGGTGGGGGTTGTGAACATACAGGGTAAGTTGCTAGCTGTTGCAGCAAATGTATTTTTATTGAGTTCCCTGAAACAGAACTGGACAAGTTCCTAAGTGTGGTCGACATCACTACACATACAGATAACGGGTGGGTTCTTGGGGATGTGTTTCCGAGGCAACTGGCCTCCTGCAAATTGGTTGATTGACTTCAGATGTTCGGCAGGAATTTCCAAGTTTTATTTAATCCCTTCCATTTCCGCATGTGGTGTTTGATTTCTGCTGGGAAATTGGAAGGCTGGCATGAAGGGATGAGGTAGATGAAGATCACGGTGTTCAAAAATGACTTGTGACTGTTTGTTCAGTAGAGTGAAGCAGCTGATTTTTTTTCCATCTTTGGTTTCATAAATAATACGTAATTTGAACGGTCTTTCTTGGGATCTTCACCTGCTCTGCCCTTTGTCTCATATTCTCTCCCTTGTTATTACAAAATTAGTAGCAATCAAGAGCCAGCATATACAGTACTTTAGTTCATACTTAATTCAAAACTGATGAGTGCTGTGCACATATTTCTCAAATATTTTTCTTGCTTATTCCATGAAAAGGTTCACATCCTCTCTGAATGATCATAATCCTCTGGTCAGCATTCATGTATAATTTCCAGTCCATTGTCTCCTGTATCAGCCCTGAGCCACTGCCAACTTCTTTTCAAATGACTGCAATGAACATTTGCCCCTGAGAACTGGAATGAGTTTGCACAAATCTATTTCAGAGAATCATAGAATCTCTACAGTGTGGAAACAGGCCCTTTGGCCCAACACATCCACACCGACCCTCCGAAGAGTATTCCACCCAGACCCATATCCCCTATTGCTCTACATTTACCCCTAACTAATGCACCTCACCCACACATCCCTGGACACTGTGGGCAATTTAGCGTGGCCAATTCACCTAACCTTCACATCGATTGGGTTATGGGAGAACCCGGAGGAAACCCACACAGACATGGGGAGGAGGTGCGAACTCCACACAGACCATTGTTCGAGGCTGGAATTGAACCCAGGTCACTGGCGCTGTGCCAGGTGTGATCTTCCAAATACTTAGCCAAGTCAAATAAAAACTGCATAGTAGGATTGATTGTTCACCCAAAACTTGCAAACAAAATACTTATCTTTTAAACCTAAATTATTGCCTTTGGCAAATATCGTACTGCATACTAACCTGAACAAACTTTGTGCACCAATACCATTTTCACACTTGTTAGTGATATAGTTATAGTACAGAAATAAGACTTTGGTGATCAACCTGTTTCCTAAATTACCTTGTATTGCTGAACAAACCAGTTCAGGGATATTATTATAGACTTCTGGAGCAGGTGGGACTTGAACCTGGGCCTTCTGTCCCAGAAGCAGAAACACTACCACTGCACTCCCTGTTGAATTCTAACATTGTGCTGTATATTGTGCTGGCATGTAGAATATTTCTTAAATTAATATTCAAAAGTGCATGTAACGCAATAACTTATGGAGGTACTTAATGCCAAATTGCTTTGTCTTCTTTATAGTCTTTACAAGATGTTTAACAAGGAACTTGGAAATTGCATTCATCTGATGAGGTCAATCAATGCAGAAAATACCCAGCAACTTCAAAATAAAACTTAGGAATATTTCAAAGAGCGCCAAGTATCAAAACGTGCAGTTAACAGATTGTTCACCTTTTCTGTCATCTCCACTGTGTCAAGTTCACCTCTGCTGTCTTGTTCCTGTCTGCCTTTACACGTCTTGGATGTTTCATCAAACTTGATTTATTTCATATTGCCTTTCCACTGCTTTCTGAAGTTTGTTTTGTAATGATTTGTAAGTAGCATGTAAAATTATGAAGACAGTCAGATTTGCATATGTCTTGCACTTCTGTTTTACTGAGCAGATTGGAAGTTGTACCAATCAAATGGGCCAGATCACTATAGTCACACTACATAATTCCAATGCAAAAGTAATTGAATGCTTCAATGTTGAGTCCCGTATACTGGCCATGGCGTATGTCCCAGAAGATGACAAACCAGAAGAATCTGATGTTTTTTCTGACTCCGAATCTATGAGTACAAAGTCCACTGAAACTCCAACCATCTGTCTTGGCATGGAAGAGGGAAGGTAAGATATACAATGGAAAAAATCCAGTAATTGACTATAAGATTAACTAGATATATAACATGCATGTTTATGCTTTATTTTTCAGTTAAACAGAAAAAAACAATGTAAATAAATAAAAATGGAATTTCAACATAGTAGTGGATTCATTCAGTAGCAATACCATATTGTAAGCAATATCAATTGTACACTGCTTTAAAACGATAAGAAAATATAGTGTTAATTCAGTAGCCTGTAGTAGTATTATGAGTGTAACTGATGTCACTATTAGATAAATCAGACCCCGGACTAAAATCTGGCTTAATACATCATATTTTGTTTTCTTTTATATTTAATGATGTGGTTGCTGAAATGGAAACATACAATGCTACAGATCTGGTTTTAACAATCAAAACAGAAGTGCATAGCACAATTTAAATGAAGATTAAGAAGAATAAAGCACACAACACAACACAATTTGAAAGATTTTGAAATACTCTGCTAAAATACAATCTCACGTATGCAAATGCCATCAATTTACAGTACTCAACTACCAACAAGAGTTCCTTCTCAGTCACATCTCGAGGTTTGCCTTAACTGTTTCTCTCAACTCTGTTCCTTGAGAGTTAGATGGCCTTTTCTTTTATTATTCAGGATTAGAGTGGTGCTGGAAAAGCACAGCAGTTCAGGCAGCATCCGAGGAGCAGGAAAATTGACGTTTCGGGCAAAAGCCCTTCATCAGGAATACAGGCAGAGAGCCTGAAGGGTGGAGAGATAAATGAGAGGAGGGTGGGGATGGAGAGAAAGTAGCATAGAGTACAATAGGTGAGTGGGGGTGGGGATCAAGGTTATAGGTCAGGGGGGAGGGTAGCAAAGAGTACAATGGGTGGATGGGGGTGGAATGAAGGTGATAGGTCAGAGAGGAGGGTGGAGTGGATAGGTGGAAAAGAAGATAGGCAGGTAGGACAGGTCATGGGGACAGTGCTGAGCTGGAACTTTGGAACTGGAGTGAGGTGGGGGAAGGGGAAATGAGGAAACTGGTGAAGTCATAAAACTAAGCTTAAACTTTCTTAGCTTCAAATAACTATTTTTTGGGATTTGAACCGAGTTCTTCTGGCCTGGAATTTTCAAACAAATCCCCATACACTGAGATTCTGAAAGGACTGCTTTCTCAAGGAAAAACTATTCTTAGATCTGACTACAACTAGGTCTTCGGCAAACTGAAATCAAAACCTTTCCAATCTATGGGACTTTCTCCTAAGCAAAAAAAAAAATCAATTTCTGATTCTTCTAAACCAGAAGCACACTCATGCTTTTCCATGTTTGTGGCATGGTGGCTCAGTGGTTAGCACTGCTGCCTCACAGTGCCAGGGTTCCAGGTTCAATTCCAGCCTTGGGCAACTGTCTGTGTGGAGTTTGCACATTCCCCCCGTGTCTGCGTAGGTTTCCTCCGGGTGCTCCGGTTTCCTCCCACAGTCCAAAGATGTGCAGGTCAGGTGAATTGGCCATGCTAAATTGCCCATAGTTTTAGCTGCATGAGCCAGAGGGAAATGGGTCTAGGTGGGTTGCTCTTCGGAGGGTCAGTGTGGACCTGTTGGGCTGAAGGATCTGTTTGCACACACTGTAGGGAATCTAATCTAAACTCTCTCTCATGCAAACTAATTCCCATCAGCACTCCAAGTATGCTCTCTGTCACATACAATATTTAAAAGTCATGGCTCTAGAAAGACTGACAAGTTAATTTAAACCCCTTTATCCATACTACAAAAAACTCACATGCCACTTGCTTAAAATCCAGGCAAATCAATAAATAATACCTTTATGTATCACACCTTGCATCTCGATATTTAAAACTGAAGATGTTAACTAATATAATGATTTGAACACATTTTTCTGATAAGTATACTGTCAAGTTTCACTTGCCCAGCCTATCATTTCTAGAAATGAGAGAGGAGGAAAATGCCTCTTATTCTTGCATAAAAATAGAGTCATGTTAATTAAAATTACATCAGTTCCTCAGCAATTCCTCAGTATTGTGTTGGTGGAGGTAGAGAAATTATAACTCTCAACTGCAATAATTTGGGAAACATGCTGCTCAATGCACTCCCTGATTGGGAGTTAGATCTACCAGAAGAGTTGTCACTGGGCTGCTGTTCCGTGATTTCCAATAGGTGTTGCACCAATATATTTGCCTCCCTTTGGTTTGCATGTATGCTCTGGAATGTCTGCAGGACGAGATGGTGAGGAGAAATCCCTGCCATGTAGCAACAGAATATCCATATGTGTTAAAATTTTAACAATAATACATGATCTTCTGACCCTAAAGAGGTGTAATCACAGATTGGGACACTTGTAAAGCAGATAATAACTTGTCTCAGCCTTTTTGCCGTTGTGTCAAAATCCTGTAGTCATGTGCCTTTAATCAGGAATAAAATATTCTCAGCCAAAGTAACCCATGAAATCCAAACTGGCACAAAAGGCTTTTGTACAAACAGTCCTTGAACACTGGAGCTTTGTTTTGACTAGATCCTTCCCATCTCATCTGAAGCTCTTTGACATAGTTTAGTGTAAATATGTGAGACCATAGATACCACTTAGTCTTCGGTGAGATATACACTTTCTCACTTTTTCTAACCAAAGCTGTAAATGAATACCTTTTATCTCTGTTCAAGCACTTTTTGTTTAATCCTTTCACGCATTTTGTTGCAGAAAGTCTTCCTTGTTTTCATGTAACACTTTTTTAAGCTAAGTATTGAATTTTCATCATGTGTTGTGAGCTGTTGGAAGATTATAAAACATGGCACCGGCTATTTTCATGGTGTTGTGTCAAAATTCCCCATGATTATTGTATTTGAATGAGGAGGTATTTATTTCTTACTTTTAGAATGAGAGAGTCAATTTTAAGTTGCCCAGTAGCAAGCTTTTAGCAAATGAAAATATAAAGGTTTGTTTACTTTTCAAATCCTTGTCCTGGAGGCTATTAAAGAAACTATGTCTCACTCTCACTGTCATCCAGCAAAACCAGCTGCAGATGTAGATGTAAACAATACCGATAAAACAAAATGGAATTGAGGTCAGTCTACATTTTAATGCAGGCCTGCTGTTGTTTTATTGTCTTGTTGTTTGAAGTGAAGGCTTTGAAATTGTAGAGCTGCCTTGGCAGTTGATATTATTTCTTTACCTGTTCTGGCAGAGGTTCATTTCATAGTTAATCTTGAAGATGGAATGAGATGGGGGAGAGTGAAGAGCATTATTTCTTTCTCAAGAAGTTGGGAGGAGGCATATTAGCCTCCCAATTGCTGCAGCAACCCAAAAGCCTTTTACCAAACTCCTTCCTACCCTACGGTCAGCTTCCATAACAGTTTGCTACATTTTAAAGTCTGGAGTAAAAACAATCTCTGCATCATGTGACTTGGAGAAAATGCCAAGTCATCCTCCAAATAAAGCAAAGAAGCAATTCAAACTGTGGTATGTTATCCATTCTCACATCTGCTGTGATGGTTGTAAACTCCTTAATGTTTCTTATTGCTCAGAGAGCTGGTACAGACACAAATGGGCCAAATGGCCTCTTCTGCACCATAACAATTACATGACTGTGCTTATCAGTTAAATGACTTTGTGTTTGAAATAAGGTTAACGAAGTTGACAGTGCCTTTATATTTGTAATGTGGAGGTGCTGGTGTTGGACTGGGGTGGACAAAGTTAAAAATCACGTGACACCAGGTTATAGTCCAACAGGTTTATTTGAAAATACAAGCTTTCAGAGTGCTGCTCCTTTGTCAGGTAACCAATGGGGCAGGTTCATAGGACACAGAATTTATAGTAAAAGATCAAAGTGTTATACAACTGATGTGATGTATTGAACAAACCTAGAATCCTGTTATGTCTTTAATCACATTGAATGGGGATGTAGGTTTTGATTGATTACTATGTAAATCCTAGAATTTCTTTCAAGTCACAGTTCCAAGACAACTTAAGGATTTATCTGTATTTTTAAAAAAGTGACATCTCCGCTCAGACAATACATTAAAGGTATGAGGTTAGAGTCTGTCTGTATTCCAACCTTGAGTCAGACTGGTTCTGTTTTCAAAAGTAGGAATTTCTAAAATGTCACTGACTGCCTACAGATTGTGTACTTTTTGAACAAAATAGAATGTATCTGCAAATGCAAATCCACCCCATAGACTTACGTGTGTGTGCATGCGAGTGTGCGTGCAAGCGCGTGTGTGTGTGTGTATGCATGTGCAGAAATGTGACAGAGTATATGTCTGTGAGCAGGTCTGTGTGAGTGTGAGACTGTGTATAAGAGTGTATAGTGTCATGGGGTCACGTGTAGTGTGAGATGAACCCAAGATCCCAGTTGAGACCATCCTCACAGGTACTGAACTTGTCTGTTAGCCACTGGCATGCTCACACACACAGTGCACACTCTTTCACAGGTATATACTCTGTCACATTTGCAGACACACACTCCCTCTCTCCCACACATGCACGTGCACACACACACACAAGTCTATGGGGTGGATTTGCATTTGCAGATTTGCTTTTGGTTTTGCCCTGTGTTAGTCTTTAGGGAGCCATTATTTTACCAGCATGTGTCAGAGAACAGATGATTGGTGCCCTTCTGGATGATGATAAGAGAGCTTTTGTATTGTGAAAATGTTACAATCAGAGAGAAAACTTTTAAAGACATTAGCTCACTTTCAGTTTAGAATAAACAAGAATTGATTTTTGATTAGAGAATACCTGTGGATTGGAAAACATTTTGTTGCCTTTCACCCTCCAGACAATACCAATATGGGAGGCAATGACCCAATGGTATTATCGCTGGATTGTTAATCCTGAGACTCCGATGATGATCTGGGGTCCCGGGTTTGAATCCTGCTAGGGAAATGGTGGATTTTGAATTCAATTTTAAGACTTGAATTAGAAATCTAATAATAACCAACAATCTATTGTCAATTGTCAGAAAATCCTATCTGGGAGGGAATCATCCTTACCTGGTCTGGGCAATAAATGCTGGCCTGGTTAATCTTCATCCCATGAATGATTTTTTTTTTAAAAAAAGACCAGGAATTGAAAGAAACAGTTAAGTTTCTTGAATTTTTGAGAATCTCTGTTTGAGTACTGTAAACCTATGGAATTGGTATAGATAGGATATTGTTCTTTTGCGTGTTCTGAAATGTTTCAAATTGTGTTATTTGTAAATAGCTTGTTTTTTTTCATATGTTATCTTGATGTCTTTTGTGTAATATATTTATGTCTTATTGTTAAAACCAGCATTGAACCTTTATGTTTCAGTGAAAGACCACCCATCAAATAAAAATACAAAACATGATCTGTGAAGCTGGATTTTAGTCAGGAATCTGACTTGTCATCAGCTGTGAACATAAGACAAACAGTACAATGGCATTTGAAATAAGGTGTTTAGAAAATTTCAATTCTTGATACACTATGCCACAACATGACAGACAAACTACTCTTTGAAGGGTCGAATGTCCTGATGGAATACTTATCCCTTTTCATCTAAAATCAGATTAGAGAATCATGAACATTTTCTTTCTTTGGTGAAGTGGCTTAAATTTGTTCCTTGCCCGCTTCTAGTACTGTACTACTGCCCCAGTGTGACCCAGAACAGTGCAGCTCCAGTGTGGAACAATAGTTATAATAATTTTGCAAATATAAACACTTTGGTTGGATTTTCTGATATTTATGGTGAAGGAAGGCAGATTGGGATATAAGTGGTTAGCTGTCATGCCTGCCTTATTATAAGATACAGTGATAAAAGGCCATTTAAACTATCAATTCTAAACCACCATTCAATATTTAAAGAAGCTCTTACTATCCCTCTTCATGTTATTTGCTTATTTACCTTCAGAGTTTATTTTCTATTAGTTTTGGCAATCTTTTATTGGTTTTTCAAACTTTACCTATTCTCTGGCTTACCCCGGTCTTTGTCACATTGCATATCTATTCACTAAATTGATACTATCTTCACTTTACTTGGTTAAGTATGGTTGACTTATCACCTTCCTAGAAACCTTTTTCCTCACTGGGATGCATCTTTGTTACAAATCATGAACTATTTTCTCAAACATCATCTGTTGTTCCTCAACTGTCTTTACTGCTAAACCTTCCTAGTGCAGTCCAGCCAATTCTACTCTCATTCTCATGTAAGATCCCAGCTTTGATCTCATAACTATGACTCTATAATGGCGATCAGGTCTGTATTTATGTTTGGTACAATTGTTTCCTACTTAAGCCAGTCACTCTCAAACTGAATGCTAAATTCTGCCATGTTGTGGTTCATTTCCTAGGGTTTTTCTTACTCTGAAATTATTGAGTCAACCGATCTCATTTCATCAGATCTAAAATAGCCTGATCCCTGGTTGGATCCACAGTGTTTTAGATTAGATTCCCTGCAGTGTGGAAACAGGCCCTTTGGCCCAACAAGTCCACACCTACCCTCTGAAGAGTAACCCACCCAGACCCATCCCCCTACCCTATAGTTACCCCTGACTAATGCACATAACGATATGGGCAATTTAGCATGGTCAATTCACCTGGTCTGCACATTTTTGGATTGTGGGAGGAAACCGGAGGACCTGAAGGAAATCTGCGCAGACACTGGGAGAATGTGCAAACTCCATACAGTCAGTCGCCCGAGGCAAGAACTGAACCGAGGTCCCTGGCGCAGTGCTAACCACTGAGCCACTGTGCTACCCCTGCTACCACCACCGTCACTGTGCCTCCTCCTGCTACCATGCCACTTGTTCAAGAAAACTGTCCCAAATACACTCTGAACTCTTTCTCATGGCTTCCTCTGGCAACTTAATTTTCCAGTCTGCATGGTGATTAAAGTCACCCATGACTAACATACGTTACTGCCTTTTTTTAAATGCCCTCATTATCTCCTAAGTTAATATCTGTACTACAAAAGCTCATGTTTGGATTTTACACACTGCTCCCAGTAATGTCATCTTCCCCTTGTTATTTCTTTCTTCAACCCCTATGGATTCTACATCTTCTGATCCAAGATCAATTCTTGCTTTAGTACATATTACACCTATACTAACAGTGCTACCTCATCACCTTTTTCTTCCTGCCTGACATTTTGAAAAACCACAAAGCCCTGAATATTTAATTTGCAGCTTTAATCCCCTTGTAACCATGTCTGCATAATGGCTGTAAGATTATTCCCATCAACCTTTATTTCTGCTGTTAATTTACCTATTTTATTCCGAATAGTGCGTGCAATTAACTAAGCAGATAGGTGATGGCCTAGTGGTATTATTGCTAAACTATTAATCCAGAAACTCAGCTACTATTCTAGGGACCAGGTTCAAAGCCTGCCATGGCAGATGGTGGAACTTTAATTCAAGAAAGAATCCAGAATTAAGAATGTAACGATGACAATGGAATCATTGTCGATTGTTGGAAAAACCCATCTGGTTCAGTAATATCATTGAGGGAAGGAAGTCTGCCCTTCTTACCCTGGTCTAGACTTTGTGAATCCAGACCCACAGCAATGTGATTAAGTAAAAACTGCCCTTTGGGCAATTAGGGATTGGCAATAAATGCTGGCCTAGCCAGAGATGCCCGCATCCCCGAGTAAATTTTAAAAAGTAGAGAGCTATTCATTTTGCAGTTTTAAAAACTTGAACCCCTTTGACTCTATTTGCTGTAGTTAAAAAGTATTTGTACACTCTGTCCCTCTCTGGATATCATTGTATAAATAGCTGTCCTGCAATGCCATCATCACCTTTGTTTTGTAAGCCTTTGTAGCCCCTCTCCAGAATTCTGCATTCCTCGATTTAATTTAAAGACCGCCCTCTCAGCATGGTGAAGTCATCAGCCAATTAGCAGTGCAATGGGTGATGGGTCCACCAATCAAGAAACTGTGCCAGGATGTCATATAGCCGAGATGTACTGTGAATGAACAAGAAGTCAAAAAGTCAGAGTATTACAGACCCTTTGGTCCAACCCGTCCACGCCGATCAGATATCCTGAACTGATCTAGTCCCATCTGCACGAAAATGTTACCCCTCAGATCCCTTTTAAATCTTTTCCATCTCGTCTTAAACCTATACCTTCTGGTTTTGGACTTGCCGAGCCTTGGAAAAAGACCTTGGCTATTCACCCTATCCATGCCCCTCAATTTTTTTAAAACCTCTATAAGGTCACCCCTCGAGCATGGCAACCATGGTCACTTGCCTCTCAACCTTTCCTCACTACTTGTGTCAGGCTCAAAACAGTGAAGAAGTGAAATCTGAAAATATGGAAATACTGCCACCATCACCAGTAGACATACAGTGATGGCCTTGGTGGCTTATATTTTCTTTCCCAGCAGTGCTTTCACCTCATATCTCTCATAAAGCACTTCCAAAGCGTCCGCTTCAGAGATGCAAAAATGGAGCAGGCAATGAAAAATTGCATACATTTGGGTTTTAAACAAGCTCTTCTTATTTCTGTCAATAACATTTAAGCTAGCAATAAAGACAGTGGCTGAGAATCTGACAAAGTCTGCCAGCATCTGTGAATGGAGAAACGGTTACCGTTTTGGGTTGACATGACTCTTCTTCAGAACATAGGTAGCAAATGGAGTTTTTTTTTAATCCTGTGTTAACCTAGTAGGATGGGATGCAAGCATAACAGAAACGGAGGATGACCAGAGTGAAAGACAAAGGGAATACTGATGGTGGCAACGGAGAGATAAAATATGTTAAATAGGTTCAAAGCCATTAAGACAACTGGATGTGGCCATATTGAAGATGAGAGTCATAGAGATCGACCCAGCTTGTCCATGCTGACCAGATGTCCCAACCTAATCTAGTCCCATTTGCCAGCACTTGGCCCATATCCCTCTAAACTCTTCCTATTCATATACTCATCCAGATGCCTTTTAAATGCTGCAATTGTACCAGCCTCCACCTCTTCCTCTGACAGCTCATTCCATACACGCACCACCCTCTGCATGAAAAAGTTGCCCCTTAGGTCCCTTTTATATCCTTCCTCTCTCACCCTAAACCTATGCTCTCTAATTCTGGACTCCCCCACCCCAGGGAAGAGACTTTGTCTATTTATCCTATCCATGCGCCTCATGATTTTATAAACCTTTTTGAGGTCACCCCTCAGCCTCTGATGCTCCAGGGAAAACAGCCCCAGCCTGTTCAACCTCTCCCTATAGCTCAAATCCTCCAACCCTAGCAACATCCTTGTAAACTGGGTTGTAATCAAACTGAAAGATAGAAGCCATGTTTTGAATCTGTTAAATTTAAGATAATATTAGAGAACTTCATGAAAATGTGAAACTTTCTCACTGTTGCTCTGACAGATGCTTGCTGATTTTCAGCAATATAACTGAAAAGAAAGGACTCAGCATGTGAATGGAAACCAATATAGACAGCATGGTGTAAATCTTGACTTCATAAAATAGTGTAATACAGGCAATAAGGTCAGCAGCCTATTTTATATTTCCCTTATTGATTTCAAGACGATAAAATCAGATGCATAAAATGAGTTGCTGACCCGTTATAACCCAATTAGACTATCACACCAAGTCAAGATATACACAAATAAATTCCACTAAGTAATACTGGAACCATGTGTTTCATTGGATGCCCTTTCATTTGTGGCATGAGATGCAGTTGATAGCACGTACAATTATGATATCTTTGTTTATCCTACTGCAGCATTTCTGTGTACAAGAGCAATCAGGCTTCAAAAAAAGTTCGATTGCAGCATTTCTTTACTCCGGATAGATCAACAGTGGTGAGCCTCGGCTACAAGTTACAATGCCTCTACGCTGGACTTGTTAATGGAAATATTGCTGTCTACACCAAGGCTGAAGGTGCGTAGACATCTATTTATTACGAACCCCTCAGAATTTAATTGCAACGTTTTCTTAAATCTTTTAGTATGTCTGTTTCCATTTTCCTCCGCAGTAATGTGCTTTGTAAATGTGGAAGCACACCAGAACACACACACAATCGATTTTCCCTTGGAACTTCACACCATTCATCTAGATTTATTTTTATACAATAAAGTAGAAGTAAAATGACCAGTTGAAACATCAATGTGGGTCAAAATTAAGAACTTTAACTGGACATAATCCACCTTGAACTTCTGGACAACATTGTTATTAAATTTCAAAATCTATACTCAGTAAAGTTGTGCATGTGGTTAACAACTAGCAACGTTGTTCATCAGAAACTTAAAAAATAGTATATTCTTCTAAAGTTTAACACAAGCTGAGGGACTTGAACGAGAATCTTTTGCACAAGAAACAGTGCTTTTATTTTTTTTTAGTGGTTTTAGTAAGCTTTGTTTTAAAATGACAGTTACAATAACAGTTCCATATTTTTAACCAAATGGGCTACAAACCTAGCTCTTCCCACCTTATTTTTAAATGAATTTAGTGAAAAAATGAGATACTAAGAGGCGGTGGTGCCAGATTTCCGCTAGACTCAATCACTACAGCTTTAGGCTGAAGTGAACACATTGTTAACTCCCCGATGACTCCGGCCACGTTCCGTCAGTTATACAGTAGATGATGGAAACTGCTCGGGTCTTGTTTCAGCCAGCAAGCCACAAAATAACAAACACCTGGCTGCTGCAACCCCGAGAGCTACAGCAGTACACAAACATCTTTTCCCAGAGCACCAGGTGGTAGTTCCACCCACTCAGCAGCCATCAAATCATGAATCTGTAAATAGAGTTGAGTTCACATCAAGGCACGCATAAAGCCCACCACCCCCATACACTTGGGGCAGTTGTGGAAAGGATCACTGAGTCATATAGCACAGAAGGAGGCTGTTTGGCCCTTTGAGCCTATGCTCGTTTTTTGAAAGAGCTATCCTATTAGACCAACTTTTTTTCTGTAGTCCTGCAAATGTTTTCTTTAAGTATTTGTCCAATTCCCCTTGGAAAGTTGTGATTTAATTTGCTTCCAACACCCTTCCAGGTATTATATTCCAGACCACAACAAGAAAAATGAATATGGTCCTTTTCCATTAATTTTGCAAAAAGTCTTGGCTAATGCTCTCTTTTCACCTGTGTGAGCCAAAGGATGGTCCAGATTATCCATAAAAGTTCAATGGAACCTTCTATCAATGGATCCCAATATATCTTCACCCTTCCACATTAACTCCAATGGTTCTTTTTCTTGACATCAGTGGTTGTTTAGTCAGGAGGGGGAGGTTTTTAAAATTTCCTTTCACAATAGATGCTTTCTTGATTCTTTACACAATTTGAAGATTGGCAGCTGAAGCTTTACATTTCAATACTCAGCATTGCCCTTTTAAACCTCCCTCTGTCCCCCTCTACTTTCTCTGCTAAATTTTCAATTGCTAACATGTGAAACCATCTATAACACCAATTAGTAACAAGTTACAGGCAGGTTTGTGTGAAGACTACTAATTATTAAAGGTTATATTGAGACTGCCTAAAATTCATGCACCTTGTTGCATTCATAATGAGCAAAACATGCTTCCATTTGGAGCAATTGAACCAGTTAATAGTTACTGAAGGAAATTTCGGTTCAGCCAAGTGTCTGCACTTTTAGTTCCATTGTTGCTATTATTTGAGCATGAGATTCAAACTCTCAAGCATTCAATAGTAATGTTATGTCACAGAGACTGTTCTTAGGATATGAGTGGAAGGTAACAAACAGTTGCAGAGCCGTACTGTCAGCTGCATGTTGTATTCTTGCCAGTTAATTAGTTACATTAGGGAGTTTTATTAACATTAGGGGAGAACAGACATGAAAATCAGCTCTTTTAAAACAAGAGCATTTAAAATCAAAAATGTTTCCTGGCAACTTGTTGAACTACCTATTAACTTTTGAAACGTGGCTTTATGTCAATCTGGAGTTATTTTACGATCCACTCTTACATTCCTTGACTACTTAAGTCTTGAGAATCAGATTGTAAACCAGTGTTCCCAATTCCATTACTATCCTGGACAAAATCTCTTTATCTGTGCCTGAAACATTGATCTCCTACTCCTCGGATGCCGCCCAACCTGCTGTGCTTTTCCAGCACTACCCTCTCAACACCAAAATCTCTTTATGTCAGTACAGAAGCAGTAGTATAATGGTAGAGAGCAGAAGTTTTATCCTTAACTAATGTCCTTCTGTCTTTTCTTGGCCCTGAAATTTTATTGTTTTTCAGCTACTAATCAAAGGAAGATGATGTTTTGTGCAGAATTTTGTCTTTCAACCTCAAAGTCTCTGTTTCCCATAACTGTTTATTCTCTCCATTGTTGCTTGAAAGGAGTTTCTCAAAATATTTCCCCGAAGCTTCTGCTGAGCTGTAACCTGAAAGCACCATCTATTTGGACCCATGCCTCAAATTGTGTAAAGTTCTCTGCAAAATGTAATGATGCCTGCCACTACCAAACAGAATCATGAAATAAACCATAGCAAAAGTCATTTATTGAATATTGTAGCTTACTGCCTAACTTCCAAAATAATAACGAACAATACTATGACTGCAGCTATTTGCTGGCAGAGAGTGCATTTTATTGTCTGTAGAAGTCAGTTTGCTCAGACATGTTCGCGCTGTAGACAGTAGTTCAAAGATACTGTGATCACTGTCATAGTTTGCTGTTGGAAAAAATATGGCAAAATTCTGTTTGCAGCCCCGGCTGGAAGTTTTCTAATCATCTATTGATCTATTGCATTTAATGTTTAGTAGCAGCCTAGCTGTAATTCACTCAAAGGTCTGTGAAAATAATGTGTCCACTCTGTGGATTGAATTGACCTGCAAACCTGGCTCGGGATGCAAGGTGGACAATTAAACCTGAGCCATTTGAGTAGAGTACAGTCAGCACATCAGCTTGGTGCTAATTACTGTGATTACTACATGCAGCCAGCACTCCAATGCTGCGAATGAGCTACATGCACTCCTTACACTGGTTCTGCACCTCTTAAAAGAGAGGTACATTGTGGCTACAGTATGTCTTGGGACTGGATTGGCAATGAAATCTGATCAGGGAAAGAGAGAATTTTTTTTTGCTGAGTTAGTATTTATTGCCCATCCCTAGTTTCCCTTGAGAATGTGATGGTGAGTTGCCACATGTTCATGTGCTGTAGGTAGGCCTACAAAGCTTTTAGTGAGGGAGTTCTAGGATTTTGGTCCAGTGATACTGAAGGAATGGCGATAAATTTTCAGGTCTGGATAGTAATTTGGAAGAGAACGTGCAGGTGCTGGTGTTCCCATGTATCCTATTGGCCTTATAGATGGTAGTGGCTGTGGGTTTAGAAGGAGTTGTCTGAGGAGGTCGACCACAGTAAGATGCAAGATCCCAGGTTTTCACATGTTGCACTCGATGTGGATGTGCTGTGGGCCCTCCAGCCATACTGAGATGACCATCTCAAGATTGAGACGCAGAATGGTTGCAGCAAAATGTAGCCAATTCCACTATGATTCATAATTTCAGTGTCTAGGAGATAATCATGCAGTTACTTGTAGATGCCCTCTGGCATCATTTTGAATCTTTAACATGCAGATTGCATCGTATTTTTATAGTTCTCCCATGTGCTGTAAACACTGTTGTCGGTTTGTTTCGCCACCAATAAAATTCCATTTCCCTTGGAACATGCCTTGTAATTCCTTCATAAACAATTTGGATGAGTTGCTATCAAGGCACAGAAGCCACCACCAGGAAAATTGAAATGCTGTAACGATCCAGTTTCTGGTCAGCATCCCTCTCTAAACTCCTCAGGACAGAGTAAAACCCTAAAGAACTGCAGATGATGTAAGTCAGAAACAAAAGCAGAGGTTGCTGGAAAAGCTCAGCAGGTCTAGTAATACCTGTGAAAAGAAATCAGAGTTAACATTTTGAGTCCGGTGACCCTCCCTCAGAATGGACTCGAAATGTTAACTTTGATTTCTCTTCACAGATACTGCCAGACCTATTGAGCTTTTCCAGAAACTTCTGTTTATGTTCATTAGAGAGGTTGTCCTGCTGGGCGTTCTTACTCCCACTGACTGCTCCTCCTTCCAGCAGTTTGTCCTGCTCGCTTCATTCTCCCAGTCCCGATTAATTCCAAGACAAGGGTGTACTATGCTACTTGTGACTGCAAGCAACAAGTTGGCGCACATGCCTTTATTTCACAATCATCCAGCTACTCCCTGGAGGCAATTGAAGCTTGTCACAAGTGTTGAAGAAGCACTGAAATTGTTGCCTCAACTCGATACAATCAGCTGAAGTCAACCAGATGAAATCTAACTTCTGAGTGATTGACAATCCCTTTAAATAGCATGGGTAGGGAGCCTTTTCACAATGAATGCATGTTCAGCTGTGCGAGGTTAAGACTATGTATGCTGTAGTGTGGAACTCCATACTAACACGTTGATTATCAACACAATGTATCTGCTCCATATGGCTCTGGTCAATGTTAAGGTTGTCTAGACTAATTCTTTTAACAATGTTGCGTCTACTCCATTTAGCATTCCAAGTGTTTGCAGAGGCCATTGTGGAATATTAAGAGTTCTCTCGGTGTCCAAAAGCACTCTCGAGCCCAAGTTCACCCCTGTATGTTAGACATGTGGAAGTAGCCTGTGTTTATTCAGTGTGTTGATGCAAAGACCCAGATTGTTCACTGGAAGCAGTCGGGGGAGTAGTGTGGAGGGGGGGGAGGCGGGGAAGGAGAGGATGAAGTGGTTTTTAAATCTGGAAGAGCTGACGCTCCAAATGTCTTACAGAATGTAATTGCTGTGCTCCTTGAAATGATCAGAGTAGTTCGATTGACCTGATGGGAGATATCTCCATTTAGAAGCCAGCTTCACAGAATTGGAGCCTTCGAGAGCAGGTAGTTTTATTGGAAGATTGATAAAGATCATGGCAAGGCTTAAGGTTGTAGGGTAAGCAGACACCCAGTTGGGGAAGTGAAGGAAGAGAAAAATTGCAGAGGAGTGGTTGGGTGGGTATGTGAGTGGAGATTTGTTGGGTTGTCTGGTTGGGTCTGGAAAAACACTCCTGCTCCTCTAAACCCACAAACATTGCTAAATCGGTACTTCCTGCATGGATTCAGTTTTTCCCATTTCTTTTTGCATTTTCCCCATTCTGTAAAACATAGTTATTTGTAGTTAAAAGCAGAATGATTGTTAAAATTAAGGTACGCAACCTCATTAGGCATTTAAATGATTCAAGATTAGACTGGTGCTGGAAAAAGCACAGCAGGTCAGGCAGTATCCGAGGAGCAGGAAAATCGACGTTTCGGGCAAAAACCCTTCATCAGGATTTTCCTGCTCCTCGGATGCTGACTGACCTCCTGTGTTTTTCCAGCACCACTCGAATCGTGACTCTAATCTCCAGCATCTGCAGTACCCACTTCACCTATTTAACTGATCAACCGATTCCTCCTGCCTGCATTAAATCTGGAAGTGGGCAGTCGCTAGACAGGCGGAATTCCAGTTCAGTTATTTTTATCTTAACATTTGAAATGAACATAGCCCACTTGTTCCGAGAGTTACCATACAGACCAGAGAAAGATAGAAGTATAGATGGGTTGCACACAATGGAAGCGATATGTATGTTGGGCTGCAGACCTATTTTACCTCTATAGGCTTTCAACACTCAAATATCTGAAGATAAAATATGCACACCATGTTTTTCATTAGGAGAAAATAAGGTAATCAAAATTAACATTCAAGGTCCAGTAACCCTCAGGGTTCCAACAATTTCTGTTTTTGTTTCTGATTTCCCGTATCCATGGTTCTTTTTGGTTTTTATTGTAATCAAACTGTTTTTAACCTCTGGTAAAAAAAACATAAATTGCTAATTTAACAACTTGACAACTTAAATTTTATCCTTTTCTTTAAAAAAAAACATACACCTAGAAACAGTTACACAAATATGGCACGAGTATTATGTGTAGGAATCAGAGAAAAATGTCAGAGAAGCAAAGGTCTGGCATAAGTTCAGCTCACAGATGTTGATGAGTTGTTTTCTTTCAGTTTTCTCTTGAATCGTTCTGATTATTTGCTTGTCGCTTGTGATTATGGATATGCTGACTCTCATTCTTTCATTCACTGTTGGAAGATTCACCCTTGCCGTGCCTGTGAAGATGCTTTGCCCCTTTTCCTTTCAATACGGGAATATTCAGAGAAAGCCTTAGAGGTAAATGGTGAGTGAGAACAGCTATCGGGAGATTTTCTGTTACTTACCCACATAGAATGGGGAGAGAAAGATTCAGGTGCTTTCTCTTCATGAGCTGGATGTTTTCTCTACATACAAACCTATAATCACTTGCTCAGGAGGCAGGCCAGTGGTTGTTACTATACTGAGCCCCACAGTTAGTCAATTGAAAAAAAACAATCAAAGGACTGTTGCTGGACAAACTTGCACTGAGCACATATCCACACCCACACCACACAAACAACACATTACATGCATTACTTCAGTGCCATAATATGTCTCCACTGTTTGGATAGCACAGCTTCAGTAATCAGAATTGACTGACAGTTTCAAGATCATCCACTGGTTGTAGCTCCTGTGAAACATTTGCATCACTACAAAATATGATTAGAGAAAATGCAAGAAACCTTTAATACATCACAAAAAAAATGAATCTTGCTCTTCGTCCTTTCTATAGTTTAATGCAGCTATTGGATTAACCAAGTCCAATTATGTTTTTGGAGTTTTGTATTCAAGAGGTGAACTCATAATTATTTTTTACTTCCCATCATTATACATTTAAATGCACAATGGCACCTGCTACTCAAACCCCAGGCAAATGCATTAAAACTTCTATGGGAGATTCCACAGGAGTAATGAAATGAATTTACCCTAGTGTAATGGTACAAGCTAATATTTAAAATTTGATTATTATAATGTTGTTTAGCCGAGGTTTTACATGGGACGTATACACTTAATGGTAAGGTCCTAGGGAGTGTTGCTGAACAAAGAGACCTTGGAGTGCAGGTTCATAGCTCCTTGAAAGTGGAGTTGCAGGTAGATAGGATAGTGAAAAAGGCGTTTGATATGCTTTTGTTTATTGGTCAGAGTATTGAGTACAGGAGTTGGGAGGTCATGTTGCACCTGTATAAGACATTGGTTAGGCCACTGTTGGAATATTGCGTGCAACTCTGGTCTCCTTCCTATCAGAAAGATGTTGTGAAACTTGAAAGGGTTCAGAAAAGATTTGCAAGGATGTTGCCAGGGTTGGAGGATTTGAGCTATAGGGGGAGGCTGAACAGGCTGGGGCTGTTTTCCCTGGAGCATCGGAGGCTGAGGGGTGACCTTATAGAGGTTTTTACAAAATTATGAGGGGCATGGATAGGATAAATAGACAAAGTCTTTTCCCTGGAGTTGGAGAGTCCAGAACTAGAGACCGTAGGTTTAGGGTGAGAGGGGAAAGATATAAAAGAGACCTAAGGGGCAACTTTTTCATGCAGAGGGTGGTACGTGTATGGAATGAGCTGCCAGAGGAAATGGTGGAGGCTGGTACAATTGCAACATTTAAGAGGCATTTGGATGGGTATAAGAATAGAAGGTGTTTGGAGGGATACGGGCCGGATGCTGGCAGATGGGACTAGATTGGGTTGGGATATCTAGTTGGCATGGACGAGTTGGACCGTAGGGTCTGTTTCCATGCTGTACTTCTCTGTGACTCTGACTGTATATGGGCATCTATTGCCTGTCCCAACTGCCCTTGAGAAGATGGTGGTAATCTGCAGTCCATCTGCTGTGCGTTGACCCACAATGCTATTAGGGCAGAACATCAATAAATGTAAGGATCTCAGATTGGCTTTCTGTTATTTGTTAAATTTCAATTTTGCTGATATTTATTTGCTTCAACTGTAAAAGGAAATTGGCTTGACTTAGCTTGGATCAGTGTTGCCACTGTTGTTCCTGAGGTTGTATATTCAAGCCCTGCCCAAGAGCTGAAGTGCATAATCTAGTTTGGCACTCCACTCAGTGCTAAGGATTTGTTGTGTTTGGAAGCTCTCACATTCTGCAAGCAATGTATCTTTGTACAAAAACGCACTTTGAGATGAGGCTGCCTCGTATTTGCCAAGGAATGAGAGAACACATTGTGACTCATCCAAACAAACACTTGAATTTTGTGGATCTGAAATGGTACTCCAAATAGCATAGCTTTAACACCCCAGCTGACTATTTTCAGTGCCCTGGCAAAAAAAAATTAGACCTTTTATATTAATTACTATATTAATTCTGGTTCAGTGTATCATTCTCAATAAAAGATCATTTTGCTTAGTAATTTGGCAAGTATAAATTGGTTGTGTACTTTCTAGGTAAAGTTTGATGACCAGTCATTGTAGTTGATGGAAAATCAGGTGGAGGAGAAACTGGTTGGATTTCTCAACAGCCGTGTGCTTCAACCTGCCTCTTTCTTTAATTGTTGTTATGCTCAAGAATTCCCAAGTGCAGCCCTAGGAAAATTTCCTCTGCAATGTGTTCTGCTTTCTGACCTGATAACCAGCCTAGTCTTTTCCACTGAGAATTGACTGCTTTACTTAAAGCTAATATAGTGTACTAGAGATTGTAAAACACAGGTTTCAGTTCCTTGGAGACTGTGTCTGCTTACAGAAAGAATAGATAAGTCATTTAAACATAAAGTAGCTTTTAAATAAACTAAATTGTAGCAATCCCAGCCATTCATCCTAATGTAAAACAAATATCTGGTGAACTGGATCACAGAATACATTTCTAATCAGCAGAACAGTCTGATTTCATCACTCCATGGAAACGTCCTTGCATAAACTTTAAAAGCATCTTCCAAAACTCTGAATTCAATCACCTAGTAGAACATAGGCCACAGATGCACCCCCTGGAATACAACCAGATACAAGCTCTCCTCCAAGCCCACACACAATATAATTGTTTATTCGCTATTGCTGGATCAAGATCTTGGAAACATAAGAAATGAGACCCATATCAGCCCGGAGTGATGACTTTTAGGTGTCAAAGTTCCAGCAGTAAGAATTGCCTCCATTCTAACACTTTGACTCATTGCATTCGGTAAAATTAAGACTTAAGTCTTGCAAAGGAAATTGAGTTTGAGGTCTGAGCAAAATCAGTGCATATTCTGAGTCATTCTTAAACCTGTGACTGAACCATCGGTAATATAAAAGAAAATTCAGCACATTGTTGATCTTGGCATTCTCACAAGTCAGGATTTAAATTTTGCTCTTGACGTTAGTTTTTCAGCTAAAAGTACTCAGCCTCAGAAACAGGATGAACCTTCAGTATTTTGAATTTTGCTGACTTTAGGTGTGAAATCTGCCTAATGCATTGGCATCCCTTATTTGCACATATATTTTCTATCCTTTCCAGTTCTTCTGATGTTCTCTGCTTTATCTTTCCACCCCTGAAGGCAGTGACTCATACTGCCTTATAATTCCATTGATATAGATTAACTCACCCACTTCTGAAACTGCATATTGAGTATTGTTAAGTGTTTTCTACTTTTAAGAAACCTATAACAAGGCATGGTTCTTTGCATACTCAACATCAACTTAATGTGAACTAAAATAGGAGGCATTCGATGGAGCACATGAATAGATGCAGCTTCCACCAACATCCAAACTTCTGAATGCCGTTGTCAGGTGCTGTCAGGTTTACTTTTTGCGCAAGCTGCATGTGTAGCTCCTCATTCCTGTATGTAGGAAAATCTGTAGATTACAATGGAGAAACTGAGGGATACTGTTTGAGAGATTAAGCTTGATGTTTTTGTGAACTGTATTTTTTCACTTTAATACTTAGCCAACCTTACCAAAAATTCTCAACCTTTTGTTTCAGTTGCTAGTCTGATGCTGTTCCCTGTGAATTTGAATCATATATCCAACAATCCATATCTCCTATTTGCCTTCTTGTCAGTTTCATCACTTCTTCTGATACAGATCTTGGTCTGAAAGAGTGTCCTTGGTTCTGAGATGGCAGCAAATGTACCTCGATTCTGAAACTGTCTACGCCATCATCATCCTATCAGCAAAACATCACTCCCCCTTTGAAGGGGGACTTTTATCTAGTTTTTGAAGCCTGGTTTAATATCAGACTTCAGTTAGAAGGAATTGTTTTGGACAAATCATTGGCTTATGTAAACAAAGTTACATCTCAGAACATTTGGCTGTCATTACCAATTAGACCATCCTTGCCTGTCTCAGTTAACAATGGGATCTCCTAATTGAGGTGGACTATCGCCTTGTGCCATGGGCTACTTGTATACACTAGCATATTGGAACTCTTCTCCATTGTTTCTAAGGAGCCAAATTGCAGTTGATTCTGTATGTTGGACCAGCAAGTGGAAGGGGCCCATTTGTACTCCAAGTTAGGCCTTCACATGCAGGATCTGAGAATCTCAGTGCTGATTTGGTGTTCCTAGAGTATACTCCTATTTTAATATAAAGACTTTAAACATGAAAAAAGTTTGATTTTCTTCAGTAAGCATGAACCTCCCATGTCCTTGAAGTAAACCCCTTTACAAAACCTGCCCTGTCTCCTGACTCCATTCTCTCCCAGACCCAATATTGTTTTAATGTTCCTGTCATGAACTAAAATCTCAATTTGTCTGATCTAAAAACAAGGTGTGCTGGAGAAACTCAGCTAGTCTGGCATCACTGAGAGAAACAGAAGCTAACACTTGGAGTTCAATATGACTTCTTTAAAACTGAATTTGTCTCAATTTGTTTGTTTTGGGTTGCAACCTAATCATAGAATCCCAATGGTGTGGAATAAGGCCATTCGGCCCATTGAGCCCACACTGACCCTCTGGAGAGCGTCTCATCCAGACACACTCCATCCTATTCCTGTAACTCTGCATTTCCCATGGCTAATCCAACCCTGGACACTATAGGGCAATTTAACGTGGCTAATCCACCTGACTTGCACCTCTTTGAACTGTGGGAGGAAACCAGAGCACCCAGCGGAAAACCACACAGACGCAGGGAGGATGTGCAAACCCCACACCCATGGCTGAAATGAAAACTGGCACTGTGAGGCAGTAGTACTAACCACTGAGCCACCATGCAAGAATAACTCCACATATCAAATCTTAAATACAAAGCATGAGAGGCTATCACTGGCCTCCCAAAAGGCTACGATTTTCATAAAATAGCAGTGTATTGTCTTTACCTATCGAAGGAGAGGGTAGTTAATCATACATATCGAAACAGAATTCAGAACTTGCCTGATATCCTCAGGCACCCTAACATTAAGAAATAAGAGGCATTCTTTATGAAGACACTCAAATGTTTCATGGCTTGTTGTTATACTTAACCTGATTAATAATGTTTTGCTCTTAAAATTAATTTTTTAATTTAAGTGTGGAAATCTGAGCAATGCTCATAATTTCATATAAACTCAGTCAGCCGTGTTAGACAATTACTGACAGCTTAGTGTTAGTCACAGTTTGAATCACTGACCTATTTGCCGCAGATTAATCTGCAGTCAAAAGAGACAAATAGTGACATGTAGCCGCCCTCGGGTTGACACATGGATGGTCACGAGTTGTTGCAATGGAAGAGCAGACTGCCAGTTCAATTCTGTTAATCCTTTTATTCTGTTTAATTCTGAAGAGGAGAAGCAGGAGAAAATCTTCCTTTTATCATCAGCATTTTGAATGTTTTGTCCTTTTCCAGGCCTGTTATTGATGTCAAAGAAATATTCTCAAATGGTGAGCTTTCTCTGTAAATCAGAGGAAAGACTGTTTAAAACACATCCTAAGTGGAACAAAGCAGAAAAACATAAGCTGGCTTTTTCTCATTGCCATTGGAAAGAAACTTTAAAATTCACAAACCAGTCTGCATCCTTTAATGAAGTTCTTTGCTGTATCTTCCTCTTTTCCTTGTTAATTCACCGAGTAAATGCCAAATTTGCTGTGCTCTTTGAAGAAGTGCAGTCAGTTTCTATGTCTCTGAGTTGCTTCTCATTGTCATCTTGTGAAATTTTCTAAATATTGATCGAGAACAATGTCATCTTTAATTATAGTGATACCTATGGTACTATTGTTCAGTAGTTTGATGAAATCAATGGTTTTAAAGCTTTGTATCTTTTGAGTCCAATCCTAGTTGAAAAGAGAAACTGAGAAAGGAAAGTGGTGCTTTCAGTTTTTAAGGAAATTAGGATCAAAACTGAGAATGGAAACCAAAACCTCTAAAGAATCTGTTTGAAATCTTTTAAAGGACGCAGAGTCATCAGAGCTCAGATGATGATTCTTATGCAATACTTGTAGGCTAAAGAGATCAGAGGCTAGATCAAGAAGCTGAGAATAGGCAAATTTAGCTCCTTCAGCTGTTTCTATAACAGTGAAGGATCTACTCCACCCAGACCATCTTAAGCAGAATTGAGGAGTTCCTTGAGATGTGTGCTGTTTTTGAGTGGTCATGTACTGGTGTTGGTTCGGGATCAGACTAAATTCTAAAGAGGAGCAGTTGCAATTCTTTGTGAAGAAGTCAATAATTTTGAAGGATTCTTGTCATCAGATTGATGACTTATATGCTGAATGGATTGCCAAGCAAATTCTTAAATTCTGTCTTAGCTTTAGGAATGTGTACTTTATAGCCTGCAATTAATCAAAATTTGCCTGTTAATTCCTATGTGTCTGGGTGGGTTTCCTCCGGGTGCTCCGGTTTCCTCCCACAATCCAAAGATGTGCAGGTTCGGTGAATTGGCCAGGCTAAATTGCCCACAGTGTTCAGGGATGTGTAAGTTAGGTGCATTAGTCAGGAGTAAATATAGGATAGTAGGGTAGGGGAATGGGTCTGGGTGGGTTATTCTTCGGAGGGTAGGTATAGACTTATTGGGTCGAAAGGCCTGTTTTCACACTGTAGGGATTCTATGATTCAATATATTCATTCTGGGTTTTAGTGCATAGGTGATTGTTTGACCCTTGCACAGGAAACTTCATTTGTTAAAAAATTTAATCTTGTGGTTTCATTTTTTTCAGGAAGTAACTGGGTTTTAGGTTTTTGAAAGAAAGATGTTACTGTTCTTAACTGAGTTCATAACACAATTGACTCGCACAGAAAATGGCTACAGATCTGTGCAGGGCTTGGGATTGTACAAGAGCATGTATCCTTGTTATCAAGACTAGTATAAAATAAGAGAACTGGGGGAGGGATTTTTTTTTTTAAAACTGCCCCCAAAATTCTAAAGTATTCATATATGCTGACTTTAGTTATTTCTTTTAGCTTCCAATTAGAGATAATTTAGAGGTGGTTGTCTTTCTTTTATAAATAATTGGCAGTTCATGATCAGCACAAGAATGTGTCTGTTTTCTCAAGACATATTCTTTCATTTGTCTACTATCTTTTCACAAATTCACAAATTAATTCAGATATGCTTTGAGCATTCTTTTATTCTAGCATGGAATGTGGGTGTTGGTATTAGTTGTCCATTCCCAATTGTCCTTAAATTCATGTTTTCTTGACTATTTCAGAGGACAGTTGAGAGTCAGTTATTTATTGCGCATTGGAGTTACAAGTACACAAGATTAGATAAGGACAGCAGATTTCCTGCTCTAAAGAACATTAGTGAACCAGATGAGTTTTTGTACCAGTTGACAAGGGTATATGGTCACTATTAGAGTATCTTCCACATTTGATTAAATTCAAATTACACCAATGACCATGGGTGAGTTTCAAACCCTTGCCCCACCAGAACATTAGCCTGGGACTCTGAAGTACCAACTTACTCTAAACCACTGCCTCTCTTTTCTGTGCAGCTATTATTAAACATCCCATTACATTAGCAGATGATGGATTAATATTCATTGATGAAGTTTTTCTATGTAATTTGAGTTCCTTCAGGCCGAAAAGTGTATTAAAATTGGAAACAACACCACAACTCAGTACTGAATATAATTTTACATCCAATTTTGCAGAAAATGTGCCATCTAGCACTTTCTAGAGAACATGTTTTTGCACTTCAGTGTATTTTACAGCCAGTTAGCTGTATTTACCATGTAGTCATGGTTGCTTTATAAGAAAAGATGATAACCAGTTCAAATGATTAAAGGTCCCAGAGAGATTAATGCCCAGTTCATGTTTTTGATGCTGCTGTTCGAGGGTTAAATGACTTTTGACATGAAACCATGAAACTATGTGTGCATTCTGAGACAAAGCTGACATTTCATTGGAGGTAGGTTAAAAGGATCTAAGGTTTCTATTCCATTTATTAAAAGTTTTAATACTTCATCTAACTACATTTTGCAGGCCATTTTATGTTACTTGCAAAGACTTAGGTGGCTCAGTGGTTAGCACTGCAGCCTTACAGCGTCAGGAACTCTGATTCAATTCCAGCTTTGGGCAACTGACTGTGTGGAGTTTGCACATTCTCCCCATGTCTGCATGGGTTTCCTTCAGGTGCTCCGGTTTCTTCCCGTAATCCAAATATGTGCAGGTAAGGTGGATTGTCCATGCTAAATTGCCCGTAGTGTTAGGTGCATTAGTCAGAAGGAGATGGGTCTGGGTGGGTTGCTCTTCGGAGGGTCAGTGTGGACCTGTTGGGCCAAATGGCCTGTTTCCACACTGTAGGGAATCTAATCTTAAAAAACATACACATTAGGATTCTTCTGGAGTTACATTTTGATAGAAATGTTAGGAAGGATGTAGGCCAAACACAGGCAAGTGGGAAATCTGGTCAGCATGGACAAGTTGGACAGGAGGGTCAGTTTTTGAGTTGTATGACACTATGACTCTAAATGTCAGCCCAAGGGCTGTTATTTATCTAAAGGTATTCAGAGTAAGCATGCAAGGTGGTCAAGTATTTTATTGGAATTACTTGGTTGAAGTAGCAGTGAGTTTGGAAGTGTGGGTTGGCATTTAATTGGGTAAATGGCATTGGGTGCCAACCTTGCTGTCCCCACTCTGCCCTGATTAAGTCTGGGGCATGCAGACTTCTGAACAGTCTTATCCCACCACCATCCTTCCCCTACTCAAGCCCTAATCAATCTAGATACCAGTACTTGAGACACCAAAGTGGACAATTAATGTCACAATTGGTACTTAACTGTGGTCAGCAGTCAACTAACCATGTGGACACCCCAAGAAAATTCTCAACAGATTTGTTTATCATTCTGCAAGGAGGAGGCATGGGGTTTGAGGGGAGGGGGGAAATAGATGTTGGGTTGTCCCACATTTGCAGGTCCTCATTGCCTGATCTAGGACCCAGAATTGAGAAGGGGAAAGTGCTATGAGTTACTACCCTGCACTTGCTGTTGACAATGCTTCCCACTCTCCTGCTTATGTAGAATTTTGGGTTAAACATCACTGCAGCATAATATGATCTAAATATTCCAATATGTTAATTCACGTAACGTATACCACAAAGATCAGGTTATTGTTGAGACAGATGTTCTAAAGTTTATTAACAAAACTATCTGTATATTAAAATATCACAGACCTATACATATTCTGGGTTCTGTGCTTACTCATGTGACTGTACATTAAATGCTCACAACTGGCTAACTGAACATTCTACATTGATTTATAACACAAAAAGTGACTGAAGTTGAACTGAGTTCCTTTGTACTGGAATGTCACAAGTTATGTTGCCATGTAACTATCTTAAAGGTACACTGGCTATCTTCTCTGGAATCTTTGAAATAATACAGCACCTTCCCTTTTCCCTTTTACAAATGGGAATCCTTTTCAGATAATGTTTACAAAGACGCAAGCAGTTACGTAATCCCAAAACATTCAGACAATGCATTAGTGGACATACAACATCACAAAATCTAATCCTTACGCAGTTACCTTGACTGGCCAAGTAGCTTCCCTCTGTGATATGCTATCTATCATTGTAGCTGCATGTGGTTCAGTTATCATGAGTGTGTGGTTATCTTGCAAAATACTTTCATTGATGTGAGTCATTATCCTGTGTGTTGGGTGGTTGATGATTTGCAGTTTGGATATATCACTATTTCTTTGAGACTTGACTGTCGTACATCACAATAACATATGACTTAGACTGAACACAACAACGTAATAACTTAGCCCAAGCTCGTGTTCATATGAAAACTGTGAACACTTATGTATTTTCCTTGTTCATGTTATGATGACAGTCTAATGATCGCTGAATCATGCTCTTGGAGCTTTATAGTTCTTCTTTCTAACAATACATTGTGCGTATCTGGTTGGTCGGTGAGAGGGAGGGAGGGAGGGAGAGGGGGAAGAATTTTATGAATCTGTCTCCCAAATGTGAAAATTGCCGGACTAGGTAGACTTGCCTTGAAGAGTAGCATGTAGAATTAGCAAAGTTAGCTAGAAATCTTGGCAGATCACTTTACATTTTGCTACTGCGGATTTTGCAACACAACCAGTGCATTTTGCAAAACCTTTCAACTGAATGATTAGTGAGAAGAAGAAGGAATATGTTAAACACCTTTTTGTTTGGAAGGTTGTAGTAGTTTATTGAGGACTATTATCAGACATGGTTTGTTGAGGAACACTGAACAACCATACACAGCAGCCTGCGTGTCACCAACCATTGCACTAGTGATATCCTTGGTTTCTTACACCAGTAAGAGCTCAAAGTGAATGTTTGCTATGTTTGTGTTCTTTTATGAATTGCAAACTGCGCTGCTTTTTCCAGCAATTTCTAAATCAGTTTTAGCAGACCACGGATTCTAATCGATAATGTGGAGGTGCCGGTGGTTGAACTAGGGTGGACAAATTGAAAAATCACACAATACCAGGTTATAGTTCAACAAAGCTAGTACTTCCAAATAAATCTGTTAGACTATAACCTGGTGTTGTGTGACTTTTAACTCTAATTGATAATGTCTTCTGTTGCTTTTTATTGTTCTGCACTTATCCATAATACTTGGTCAGTTTTATTGATAAATCTTGTGATGCACGTCTATAGGTGTTCCTCATTTTTCTTTAGACGTTGGCCCCAGTTCTCTACATTTATCAAGTATGTTATTGTTTGTGTTAATATGTTTTTTTATGAATAAACTTTAAATGGAGCAAAGATGTTTACTGGTACACTGTGACTGTCACAATCATGTAATTCTGTGGTCAATATGAGAACATAAGAAACTTAAATGATCAGGACGGTCCAACTAAATTACCCCTTTTTGGTGAACTTTTCTACATTCACTGAAGGAATTTTATAGCTCAGAAGGCCATAGACTTTACCAATACGATTGCCATAGAAAAATCAACCTTCCGTGGTGCTAACCTTCCCCTGGGTTTCTGAAAAAGACTTGTTGTCACTGTTTGGTTGCCAGTGATCTACTTTGTTCACTGATGATCAGATCAGAGGTTTGCTGATTAAAATCACTTCATAACTTTATTATAACATATTTTGTCAGTGTTTCAGCTTCTGCAGAGGTGATGGGACAATACATGAGTAACGATATATATCCTAGGATTTTATATTTGCAATGAGGTAGTTGACAGACATGTTCAGAGGAACTGAGTTTTGTAACTGAAGGTTTTTGGGTTATCTCCAATCAGATCAAGTGATTTGATGCAGGCATGAGTTTTCAATCAATGGAATCAGCTCTCCAAGGTTCACCACCATGAAGGCTTTGTAGCCTTTCCTCATAGCAATAGTTTTCTTAGCTGTCATTTGTAATTTTAGTTCTTTTCCCTTGTGCCTGATTGCCTGTGTTTTTTTTTAAAACTTTCCTTTTGTGTAGGTTGCTGGCAATGCTAACATCTGTCTTAAAAAGGAAACCCCTGATAACAGGTTAGGTGGACTGGCAATGCCATGTTCTGAGGGTGATTTAAGCAAACCTTGACAGGTTGTTTTGTTTAAAAACAATTATTGAACAGTTGTAGTTAAACTCTGCATGTGGTTCTCTAATTATGGCATTGTTTTCCTACTAATTCAGGACTACAACTGTATTGTTGTCTGACCAATTTTGAATTTTTCATATTATCTAGAATTTGCTTGTAATGACTTCAGTCGAAAGACTATGAGTAACGTGGCAAAGAGGGATTTGTCCATCCCAAAACTGTTAAAAGAATTGTGATATGCAGATATATAATGCATCAAATATATATTTCTAAATGTTCCACATTTGGCTGCTTGCTGATCAGTGCCCAGATAAGTGACAAATGGGACTTTTCCAAATACTGCTTATTGCAACTGCTCTGTCCTTGACGTATGTATTCAGAATAGTGTGAGGTGGTGGGGAATGCCAGAGCTTGGGGAAGAAACAAATCTTGTTTTCTTTATGGAGTTTTCTTAAATAAGATAGAAAATATAGATTGTGTGAATCTTATATGTGGAAGGTTATTTTCCTCTACCTGTATTCCATTTTTAAATTGAAACTTTATTGCACTTATGAATACATTGAGATAGAAAGCAGTTGAATCATTATGTCTATTTTGGATTGGAGGAATATGTGTACAATATTACGAGGCTATTTTGTTATAAAACTCCACTTCAGTAAGCAAAATAACTGTGCATTTCACGGCCTGTTGCAGATTCATGACTGCATTACTTTCTTAATCTTCCAAACAGCATAATCTGCTAATAAAGTTTAACTATTGGAAATACTATGGGGACAGACAGTGAATACTGGCCGAGTCAGCTGTGCCCACATCTCACAAGTGAATTTTAAAAGGTGCTGTGAGACTTTGAAGGGAAGTTCATGGTTATTTCACAGTAGATAGAATTGATGAAACTTCAAAATGATTTATCGTCAGCATCTACATGCAGTCATTAGCATTAACCTAACACACTTTCTACTATCTTGTAACACTGAATACATTTGAAAATGACAAAGCTAAGATTAATTTGACAAAGTCTAATTTATTTCTACTAAAATCCCAACAACACTTCAGGCTGGTTAGAGGCAGGAAAGTTTTGTTTGTTGTAGTGTCCTAGTTTCTGATTGAATTTACTGTGCAGGGCTGGGCTTGGCATTGCATGGAAAAGGGTTTGGCTGTTTAGTTACTGAAAACTAAATCCGAGCCCAGTTGAAGCATGAAAATGTCATGTTTATTAGTAACTTGTCTGCACACACACTACTGAACTAACTATTGAAATAGAAGGCATTGCCCTTTGTTACAGAATCCAAATTCATTCACCATTCTTTTGAGGATGATTTAAACAAAACCTTAACAAATTGTGTCTTTTTTTAATTATGTAAGAGTTGCTAGTTAAACTCTTCATGTAGCTTTTCCATGTACTTCCTTTGTAAGCTAGCTTCAGCATTGTTGTGTGTGTTCTCAAATGCCTTGATTTAATTTTAATATACTTGCTGTACCTTACCTTAGAGAATCATTGTTCCAAGCTCAAAAAGCAATAAAGACTGATGTTGTTATACTATACATCTACCAGCAGAAATTTCGCTAGATCAGGTGGCTAATTCTGATCTGAATTAATGTGAATCCATAACTAAAACGGAAATTGCTGGTGAAATTAAGCAGGTCTGACAGCATCCGTGGGAAGAAAATAGAGTTAATGTTTCGAGTCCAATAACCTTTCATCAGAATGGAAATTCATGTCTTTTTGTTGGAGTGAAAGAGTTAAATGAAGGATTAAGAACAGAAGTTTAGCGGTGTATTTCAGATGGGTCTGGTGAGAACAAAGTATGTAGTTTGGAAAAACTACAGCCGTAGAGCATAATTATATAGCTAACTATTTCTGCCAGCTGTTCTGGATAAAGCAGAAAGTATTGATATTTAAAACCACACAACCCCCTTCTGTTTCTGTAGGGATATACGCTTTGCAATATGTGACATTATACCTCTAATACAAAACTGGAATTTCAAATCAACTTTTCAGTATAGATTTGTCAGGTCATGTTAGATATGTAAAGATATCCTTATGTGCTTAAATTACAATTCAGTTGATATATGCTTTAGAAAAGTTAGCAGCATTACAGTTTAAAAACAAAGATGTGGAGTACTTTGGAATTTGCTTTCCTGGCAATGCATCAAAACCCATGAATTGCTGATGAGCCTCAGAAAGCAAGTGGTCAAAATGAATGCTGCTCGACTTTCAAGACAAACTATTTGTTTCTATTTTTTGTAACGATAGCTGGCCTAATAGTTTTTGACAACAATTAGACTGTCACATTATATTTGCTCATCCCCATGGAAACATTTCTTTTACTAGTCAGTGCAAGTTTGAAACAGTCACACAGTTCAGAAAGTTTGATGTGTAGTTTGGCAACAACAAGAGACATTAACGTTGGTTTTCACCTTCCCTGGCACTGGCGCAGAGCTTTATAGTTGTTGAGAGTGAAAGTGAGGGGAAGAGAATGATCTGAGGCAATCTGAGGGTGGGCAGCTATTCTTTTCATTTAAAAACTGTGCTAGCAAAGGCAAGTAGATGGGGGCAGTTTCTCTCGCTCCAAACTATCTGCCACATGATGAAAAAGTAAAAAGAAATATTGTGCATTTGTTATGTGGATGGAGACGGTTGTGGGGCAGAAGAATGATGCTTACCTCATTTAAACAATCCCCACCCAGACCATACCCAGACAATTTAACCTTCCCAAATTCTAATGTGCCATCAGTGGATTTACCCCCCAACCCACCCCAATCCTCCGTCCGCTGCTGTTGCCGCATACCCAATCCCAACTTAGTTACCTCGCCACTGTGCACCCAATCCACGGTACCCTATCCCTTCCTCTTTGGTATTATGCCCTTGGACCCCTACCCACTGCCTAGATGGCACCTTACTCACGTGGCACTCTATCCCTTCTAACCTGGTATCCTACCCAGCTGGATCCTATTTGCCTACCATCCTAACAACCTATCACCAATCATCCACCTGGCACCCTACACTCCAAATACCCTAACATCACACTCACCTTCTGTTACCACACGGCATCAATGTGGATTTCACCAATTTCCTCAATTCCCCTCACCCCCACCCCACCTTATCCCAGATCCAACCTTCTCGTTCGGCACCATCCTCATGATCTACCCTACCTGTCCATCTTGCTTCCCACCTATCCGCTCCACCCTCCTCTCTAACCTATCACCATTACCCCCGCCTCCATCTACCTATCTCGCACTCAGCTATCTTCTCCCAGCCCCACCTCCCTCCCATTTATCTCTCCAACCCCATAGCTCACAAGCCTCATTCTTGATGAAGGGCTTTTGCCCGAAACGTTGATTCTCCTGCTCCTTGGATGCTGCCTGACCTGCTGTGCTTTTCCAGCACCACATTCTTGATTCTGTTCTTATGGTTTGACAGCAGTCATCAATTTCAGGAGACAACAGCTGAATGCTGTGAGAAACGGGTGTGTTTGCCTTCCTCTGACAGTCCTGCACGACAAAACAGCTGTCAGGCTGGAAATATGGCTCCACATTTCTGAGGGAGACCCGAGCAGAATCTCTTCTCACAAATGTAGAGCTCCCTTCTTTTGTACAAAAAAAAAGTGAAGTGACAATCTGAGTGAGATTGAGTGAGTGAAAATCCACCTCATTACATTTAATTTGGTCCAGTTACGCTTCACAGTATTCATCTTCTGTTCCATCTACACAGGAAACACAATTATTTCATAACCTGCATCCACTTTTACAAGCTACTTTCTCAGCTTTGTTAGTAGAGCGGGAATTTTTATGCTGTTGAGTGAAGCTTCTTCAGTCCCCGAAATCTAACCTGAGGGTTACTTTCTGCAAAAGCAACTTTTAACTTGTGCAGTCACAGTCCAAGCTAAATATCCTTTTATCTTGGCTACTGTTGCAAAATACATATTTTCATTTAATCATTCTTCACTTTTTCATTTAGCGTAGAATTGTAACATTTCCGGGTGTTTTTTTTAGCTCAGAAAGAGGCATTTGATCTGTTGTGTCTACTCTCTTAAAAAAAAGGCTACCGCTATTCCCACTGCCTAGCCTTTCCCCTGTAGCCCTGCCAATTTGTCAGTCCAGGTGTTTACCTAATTCCCTTTTGAAAAACATGATTGAATCTGCCTTCACCACGCTCCCTGGTAATGTATTCCAGATCATGACCACTCTCTGTGTGAAATAACTTCCCCTCATTTTGCCAACGGCCCATTTTCAGTTCAACTCTGCATCCTCTGGTCTTTAACATGTCCACCAATATAAACAGTTTCTCTATATCGAAATGGCCCAGCCGCCTCTAAAGGGGTTTTGCACACCTTTGTCTTCTGTCTCTCACCATCGGTTATCATAGGATCACATCAGCAGAACATTAGCCTGGAACTCTGGATACGAATCTGTATTAATACCAATCTGCTGTCAATCTTCTCACTCAGAAAAACTAAAGTATCTTACAGAACTGAAACAGCACAACAGTGGGAAGTATTCTTTACTGCACCCAAAAGAACTAAACTTGAAGAAGTCTAATTATGTACACACATTAATCCTAATTCCAGAACTCCGTGTGCTGGTTGCAGTGATCCATTCATCATTCCCATGATTTTCTCATTAAGCAGTTCAATTCCAGAAGTGTATAGGAAGCAGTTCTGCCTTCCTGGCTGTAGCACTGAGAACTATATGAAATTGTTTATTGTTGGGTGGTCTCTAAAACATCACTTCATCTTGAAACAAGTTATTTGCTTTAGAACCATCATCCGTGACGGTTGCATGGTGCAGTTTGGAAAAGGTACAATATAAGTCTTTATGAGTAAAATCATTTTGGTGAACAGGGGATACCAGCATATGGCTGCAGTATTACCTACTGCTGTCTTACTGATTTTTCTGGGACCTCAGTTTTCAGTCAGCCACAAAGTAAATGGTATTTGCTGGTTATCTAGTGTCTTTCATTCCAGAGTATACAAATTCAGATCACACTATGACTACTTTAAAAATTTAGATTCAGTTAATTTTTTTAAATTACTGGCATCACTAAAAGGAAACTTTCAGTTCTTATCCACTGTAGCCAAGATGTGATCCAGCTCCATGACAATAATATTTGTCACTGGCCTGCATTCTGAAGTGACTGAGCAATCCAGTCATTTCAGAGCTACAGATGAGAATTATTACATGTATGGGTTAACAAAAACTCTAGTAACAGTACTTCAAATGAAAGTACGTGACTGATCTGTTTCATGAGGTAATAGTTCTGAAGATGTAAAGCTAAGTTGAATTAGTTCCCACCCAATCTGATGGTGGTCCTCTGGCTTTGAATGGTGAATAGAGGATTTTAGCCCAAGGTCCTGATGGAGAGAGATGGCATCGCTGGATCCTGGTGGTTGTAATTTAGCCTAGCTCATTAATGTTAGTTGTACTTATTGCTTTCATTGTAGTTAAATTGTGCCTTGTTATGTAAGATAAGTGCCTCTTGTCAAGACTTTCTAATGGTTTATCCTCTACCACTGATAATTAAATAAGTCTTAAGACTCAGTATATTTAATAAGCTTCCGTTCTGCTTTTATATACATTTCCATTCATCCTCCGTTAATGTTTTTGTTATAGTGCTGCATCAGGAGTGGTTTAACCCAATTTTGTTTAATTACAATTACAAGGAGGAAAAAGAAGGATAAAATTTCACCATACTTACTGATGTGCTGTTTCAGTTCTGTGAGATACTTTAGTTTTTCTGTGTAAGAGAAGATTGACAGCAGATTGGTATTAATACAGATTAGTATCCAGAGTTCCAGGCTAATGTTCTGCTGATGTGATCCTATGATGACTGAGGGTGAGAGACAGAATGACAAAGGTGTGCAAAACCCCATTAGAGGCGGCTGGGCCATTTAGATATAGAGAAACTGTGTATAACCATCATGGGATCACATCAGCAGAACATTAGCCTAGGACTCTGGATACTAGTCTGTATTAACACCAATCATTCAGAAATCATAGGAACAGCTGTAACAGAGAACATTTTACAATTATAATCAACATTTCAAACTTGCATCTAAAACAGATGGGACTTGAATATGAAAAGAAGAACTTGAGGGTTTTTGTGGTGGAGTATCCCTACCTCTCGTTGGGTCTGGGTGGGTTACTCCTCAGAGGGTCGGTATGGACTGATTGGGCTGAAGGGCCTGTTTCCATACTGTAGAGAATCTAATCTAATCTCATCTCTGAGCCAAGAGCCCCATCTTCAAGTCACACCTGCTCCAGAGATGTGGCATAACATCCCTGAACAGATTGATTAGAAAGTATCTAGAAAGAAAGATCGGTGGCATCAAACTACCAAAAACCACAAGTGACTATTGGTTAGTAGCCAGAGACCAATATGATCATTCAGCGCCAGTTGCACTATTTCTGTAAAACAATAAACAATTTATAGCCTCTTGCTGAGAGTAAGAAGCAGCTGGATTAATGTGCGGCATGGAGAGAAGCATCTGTGGTAAAAAAAAAAGCAAGAGGCCATATTTGATGGACAAAACTGAAAGAAGCATGTAATTCTGTGTTTATTATGAGTAATCCACCTCCAGATAATCTAAGGGATTGAGGGCAAACACTCAGGAATGGAAGTTCCTTCAGCAGATTTCCACCTCCTTTCTGCATCATCATTTTGATGGTCCACCATCACGTCCATGGTTATCAAGGTGAACAGAACTTTCCTGGTCCTCAGATGAGAAACTGAAGGACCAAGGTGATGTTTTTTTCCCAATCATGTTTCAACTGACAGACTAACTACAAAGGCAATAGATCAGGACCAATACATAGTCGATTGTCTACTGTGTCTGATGCTTCGGTCAGTTGGACATTCTCTCCGTGGATATAGGCATCAGCACAAATGTCTCAGATGTATAACATTGAGATGGACTTTTGTAATCTCTCCAAGGTAGCACTACAAGTACTTGACAGAAGCATGCACTTTTTCTGATGCTGCTCCAGAATTAACTTTATCAATCACCCCCAACCCTCAGTCACTACCCCTGCTGAAAAAAAGTCTCCTGCATCTGCCACTGAGAACCCTTTATTACTGTCTCTAATATTGGGGGCCAGTTAGCTCAGTTAGCTGGATGGCTGATTTGCAATGCAGAGTAATACTAACAGCATAGATTCAGTTCCTGCACCAGCTGAGGTTAATCTCTCCCCTCGCCTGAGGCTTGGCGATCTGCACTTAAATCATCACCACCAATCATCTCTCGCTCTCTGGTGAGAGAGCAGCCCTATGGTTTGGTAAGAGTATGGCAACTTTACCTTTACCTTTACCTTACTTGTCCCCAATACTGCTCATGCTCACTAGCCATGTGACAACTTCTCCATGCCCATTTGATGTGTGACCAATGATGGGACAGAATACAGGAAAAAGATTACGTGTTTACTGGCATGGTGTAAAGACACCAATCTCTCCATCAACATCAGCAAAATAAAGGAGCTGGTCACTGACTTCAATAAGGAGAGTGGCGGATCTGCATCAGTGGTGCTGAGGTGGAGATGATCGAGAGCGTCAAGTTCCTGAGAGTGATGATCACTAATGGTCTCTCCTGATCCTCCCATCTCGACACAATGGTCAAGAAAACACAGCAATGTCTCTCCATGCTCAGGAGGTGAAGGAAATTCACATGTCGTCAAGGACTCTTATCAATTTTTATAGATGCACCATAGAAAGCATTCTATGTGAATCCACCACAATGTGGTTTGGCAAATGCTGTTACCAAATCCACAAGAAGCTACAGAGAATTGTGAATGCTGTCCAGTCCATCTCGTAGATCAGCCTGCCATCTATTGACTCCGTCTATACTTCGCGCTGCCTCAGGAAAGCAACCAATGTAATCAAAGACCCCTCCCACCCCAGTTATACTCTTTTCCATCTTTTTCCATCGGGCAGAAGATATAAACACTTGTAGACATGTACAAATAGATTCAAGAACAATTCCTTCCCTGCTGTTATTAGACTTATGAAGGGACCTCAATTTAATGTTGATCTCACTCTCTGTAAACCTCTAGCATTGTATTCTTTGTTCTGTTCTGTTACTCTAATGCACTTTGTATGGTGAGACCTGCCTGTACTGCACACGCAACAAAACCTGTCACTGGCCGTAGGTACATGTGACGATAATAAGTCAAACCAAATCAACTCAAATCGAACGTGAACTCCTGGGCCCACTCCCACTCATCTGTCAAACTTTGCAGACTTTTTGGAGCTCAGCAAGATGAATCAGAATTAACAGAGAAAAAGTAAAACATCAGGTTGTGACATCAGTGATATTGTTACATGCCAAATGTGATTTCTAAACCTATTCCTAGGAGTCTGAAATATTTCTTTTCTCCTTCTCCAAGGACAAAACATTCCACCACCCTGCCATTATCCAACTCCTTTGGGTGACTGTTGCTCAGGATCACCTCAAATCTCAGTCCCTCCCTGGAAGTATGCGTTTTTCTCCAAGTGAAGAAAGCAGGGAACTATAAGCTTGAGGATTAGATTGTATGGAGTTGATGGAATAACAATTGAGAGTCTGTGACTGTGAGACATGAGTATAAGATGGTACAAAAACGAGGGTCACTATTGGTCTTGGCAATTCAGATGAAGGTGTTAAAAGCTGCTTTGAAAAAGAAGAATGAATGAGCTGTAGGGTGTGTCATCTGAGAGTTTCCATGCAGGTGAATATTGGGGAAGTCGGAGTATGGGGGTTGACAACTGAAAAGAGGTATGTCACTCAGCTTTCCTGTCCTTGTGAGGTAGTTGAACCCTCATGGCAATGTACCCAGTTCCAAGGTTCCACAATCCAACTGCTCCCTTTCTGGGCCATTTCTCTCCTTGCCTGCCTGACTCGAGACCTTGGCCCCTATTGATCTTTCCCCACCAAATCCACCCCACCACAGGCAGCAGCAATTCACTGCAGGATCAGCTTACACCAGGCTCTCTTGAGTAGAGGTAGAAAATGGGCGAATTACAATAGTTTTGTCCCACATTTCACTACTTTTTGTTGTGTGCTTGATGAAACCTCAAGCATCAAGGTAGAATTAACCACTCTGAACCCTGTCAAGGCTTTCTTTCCTAGAAATCCTTCCACAAATGAATGGCAGCTATCATCATGCCCACATTCTGCTCAGGAACCCTGGGAAAATGATGGCTGAGTTTTTAAAAAAGCATTGCAAAGTCTGATGCTAAACTTATTATGTTCTTAACGCATTGTTGCCTTCAACCCTTCTCTCCCATTAAGAATTTCATCCATGTAAATAAATAATTAATGTGTGCATCCAAAAACATTTTCTGTTACAAACTTACAATTCTTTATAAGGTAGCCAAAACAGAGACCACCCCACATTAGAATTTTTATTTCTCCCTTTTTTGGCAGTCCCATTGAGTCTGGGGATGAATTTCTTCCACTCTGGTGCAGTGAGTCCTGAAGTGACTAACAGTCCAATGCTGGATCTATGCACCCTGCCATAGATGGGGCACGTGGCCTTTGACGAGGTGGGTGTGTAAGAGGCCCATGTTTATGCGCACTACTTCTGCTGTTTGCACTTGACATCCACCTGGGCCTATCAGAGATGGTTGGCACCTTCCCAAGTGCTCCTTCTCCAGTTTAGGTGGTTGTGCATTCACTCCCATGAGATGGTGAGGACGTTGACTCTATTCACCAAGATTTTGAAGATTTCCTCATACAGTCTCCCTGCTAAGAAAGGTGTTGTTAAATTTGAAAAGGTGCAGAGAAGAGTTACAAGGAGTTACAACCCTCCAGAGTTGGAGGATTTGAGTTCTAGGAAGAGGCTGGATAGGCCGGGGCTGTTTTCCCTGGAGTGTCAGAGGCTAAGGGGTGACCTTAAAGAGGTTTATAAAATCATGAGAGGCATGGATGGGATAAATAGCCAAGGTCTTTTTCCCAGGGAAGGGGAGTCCAAAGATACAGGACATAGGTATGAGGTAAGATGGGAAAGATTTAAAAGGGACCTAATGGGGAACTAGGTAACCTCTTCATGCAGGGGGCAGATTGTGTATGGAGTGAGCTGCCAGAGGAAGTGGTGGATACTGGTACAATTACAAAATTTAAAAGGCATCTGGATGTGTACATAAATAGGAAGGGTTTAGAGGGATATGGACTAATTACTGGCAAATGATTAATTTAGAATACCAGGTTGACATGAAGGAGTTGGACCAAAGGGTCTGTTTCCGTGCTGTTCAAACCTGTTCCCTCTGCCCTCTTGGTAACCACTTACCATTATGGTACTTTGAGTAGAGAGCTTATTTTGGAGGTATTGTCTTAGGTATGTGAATAATGTGGGCCATGCAGTGCAGCTGACTGACAGTAACCAGTGCCTCGATTCTGGGATGTTGGCCTGAGCGAAGACATCTATACTGGAGCCCCTGTTCTGCCAGTGGCCTTGTGAGATTTTGCTGGTGGTAATGTACTCCCATATTACAATCTTATGTATAATCGCAGTTAAATGGGGGAAGGGTTAAAAATGTGGAGGTTTTGTTATATGGGATGTGAATGGGAATGAAACATTCACCACAGAGAATGTAAAGCCACTGAAAATTCTAAAATGGAAATGAATTATAGTCCACTATTTGTACTTTGAATTGAAGAGTTCTTTATGAGGAAGTATAAGTTTCTAGTTAACTTTTACTTCCCATAATTTATACATTTTATGTTGGGTTTTGTTGTGGTCTGCAATCTAAGCATGTACAAGTCGTCATATTTATTGTTTTTTGTGGTTTGCAATTGAACTGGGAAAAAATGTCTGCACTGTTGTACAATACTGTAACTCATTCAAGTTACTGGTGACTGTCTATGTACACAATAATCGCAAACAAAATCCCATTGTTGCAAAATCTAAATAGAAGCTAATAAACTAAGTTTTAACACACAATAATTCACCAACTCACTCTGCTGTCAACACTGTATGTTTTGATTTTTTTTCTTAAATGATTTTTAAATGTAGGTTATGAGATTCTTGCCCTAACTTTGAAAGCACCCCTCAAGGCTGGCGAGTTAGTGCACTACAAATATGTGGTTTTGTGAGATTGCCACATTTGGGTCTGTCTTTTTAATTTAAGGTAAAATGGAGGAATGAAGGACGTCACGTGGCAATTTCTGAATTTTGCCTGCAACAAGCTTGAGCATCATAGGTGGATCAGGTTGTTTAACTGGGAAGAAGGTGCAAAATGTTTATTTGTGTTAACAATTACATGTGCAGCTATGCTGTCAGTAGACAGACTGTTTAAGTCAGATTTTCACGGAGTTGGCAGGAGTACACTAAAGCTCAAATTCTGAAAAAATGATTTGTGTAAATGAGTTTTTTTATAAAGAGAAGTGTTGACTTTTCTTGATTTTCATCTCTTTGATGTTTAAAAATTTTTATGATCTTCTTTTGTCAATGTTTCAATGTTTATTTGCACAAGGTTAAGAGGTAACATGTGCATAAAGTTTCTGTTCCTGATGCTTCAATTGTCTATTTGAAAGTCCACCTTGGAGGATGGTCACTCGAAGATCCGAGACCAAATGTCCCTGAGTGCTGAAGTCTTCCCCGAATGGGAAGGAACATCCCTGCCTATTGATTGTTGTGCAGTGTCCATTCATCTGTTGTCGTGGCATCTTCTTGGTCTCGCCAATGTACCATGCCTCGGGGCATCCTTGCCTGCAGCGTATGAGATTAGCCAATATTGGCCGAGTCAATTAAGTACCTGCCGCGTACATGGTGAGTGGTGTCCCAATGTGTAATGGTAGTGTCCATGTTGACACTCTGACATGTCTTGCAGTGGTTGCCATGACAGGGTTGTACGTGTTGTGGTTGATGGTCTCCTGAAGGCTGGGCAGTTTGCTCCGAACAATGGTCTGTTTCAGGTTTGCCAGTTGTTTAGAGGCGAGGAGTGAAGACGTAGGAAAGTTATTAGCGAGGTGCTCATCCTCATCGATAATGTGTTGCAGGCTGCGAAGAACATGGCATAGCTTCTCCACTCCTGGGAAGTACTGGACAACGAATGGTGCCCTGTCGGTTGCACTCCATGTCTGTCTCCTCAGGAGGTCATTATAGTTTCTCGCTGTGGCACGTTGGAACTGGCAATCGATGAGTTGAGCATCGTACCCAGTTCTTATGAGGGCATCCTTGAGCACCTTCAGTTATCCGTTACGTTCCTGTTCTTCTGACCAGATCTTGTGCATGTGTAGGGCTTGTCTGTAGGGAATGGCTGTTTCGACATGTTTAGGATGAAAGCTAGAGAAGTGTAGCATCATGAGGTTATCAGTGGGTTTGTGGCAGAATGAGGAACTGATCCTTGATGGAGATGCATGTGTCCAAGAATGAGACAGTCCATGGTAAGTCTGATGGTGGGAGAAAACTCATTGATATCTCAGTAGTTGTTTCAGTGACTCCTTGCCATGGGTCTATTGGAGGAAAATGTTGTCAATATATCTGATGTATCGTGTTGATTGAAAGTCCTGTGCCACTAAGAAGTCTAGTTCAAAACTGGGCATGAACATTTTGGCATTTTGGGGTGCAAATTAGGTCTCCATGGCTGTTCTGTGTGTCTGGATGAAGAACTGGTTGTCAAAGGAGAAAATGTTGTGGTCGGGAATGAAGCCGATGAGTTGTAGGATGGTGCTCAGAGATTGGCAATTGTTGGTATTGAATACTGAGGTTGTTGCCGTGATGCCGTCATTGTGCGGGGTGCTGGTGTTGAATGCTGAAACGTCCATTGTGACGAGGAATGTTCCCAGTTTGACTTGTCCATGGGTGCTGAGTTTCTGTAAGAAATCTGTAGTGTCACAACGGAAGCTGGGGGGCCCCCTGTACAGTGGGTTTCAAGATGCCATTGACGTAGCCGGAGAGATTCTCACATGGGGTCCCGTTACCTGATATGATGGAACGTCCTGATGAATTGGAATATATATCTTTGGAAGGCAGTAGAAGTCCCCTACGCAAAAAGTACGTGGGATGAGAGCGCATAGGGACCACTGAAGGACTGGATCAAAAGTCTTGATCAATGTGCTTAGTTCACGGGTGTGTTCTCCTTCACATCGTTTTTCATGTGGTGGTGCTGTTTGTCGGTGAGTTTAGTTTTAAAGGTGGATGACAGAAAAATTTATACATTCATCTTTCTTTTTCTCTTAAAAATGTAAAAATAAAATCTAAATAAACCTATAAACAAATATTCTGCAAAGAACAGTTTAGCATTTGACAGATCTCTAGAAAAATCAATAAGTGCTATTCTCTTGTGTCTTAATACAGGACTTCACAAACAAAAACAAAATCAGAACAAAAATTCTGCGTTCCAAGGAAGAGTCGTATCAGACTCAAAACATTAACTTTGTTTCTCTTTCTACAAATGTTGCCAGACCAGCCAAGTTTCTCTAGCGCTGTCTGTTTCGGTTCCAGATCTCCAATATCAACAATACTTTGATATTATCAAAATACCTGTAATGCTTGCAGTGCTTTACACAACCACTTTTTTTGTGAATGTCGAAACATTTTAAAATTACTTTCTCTCAATTCCTCTGTTGAAGATGGATCTTGGAACGCTGATTCACCAAAAGTGCTGAAACTTAGTGACCTACCTGTGAAAGTCATCCTTGTGATGGAAGACATGCTCTGGACTGCTTCTGGTGGACAGATTTTCATCATCAGCACGAAGACACATACAGTGGAGGTAGTTAGAAAACTTTACAATCTATTTTTCTAAAAAAAAATTGTCTGGGTGCAATGTTCCAATAAAAAGTTACTGCTCAACAGTTTCTGCAGGTACCTATGCCAGGAAATACAGGAGTTGAGCTAAGAGTTGGGTAGTCAATGTGACCCCGCCTTAAGTCACCCCTACAGATTTTTACGACTCTTATATGTTTTCATTTTTGTCGACCAAAGAAGTTAGAATTTGTCACCTCATCCAATATAATTGGGCACCTTGGCTGTGTAAGATATCAGCTGTCCAGTTATGAGTCAATACTTTGCTGAAGGGTTTTTTTTAACTACTTGAGTGGATTGTAAAGGTAAAAACCCAAATATTTAGTTATCTAATTCAATTGATAATAAAAGGTTTGGGAGATAATGTGCCAAATAGCGTTCTCTGGGAACATACCTGAATAATCAGAACCCAGCTGTCATGAATTTGAGGGGGTCAGTTCATCATCAACAAATCCTCTTTCTTGTGGTCTCCTACAATCTACTATAGCCTGCCTGGTTTTGCATGTTTTCCTCCCCCTTTGTTACTGGACAGAATAATTTGTTGTTTCCTCCCATTTCCCACATTTCAGCAGATGGCTGCCTCGTTCTGTACCTTTTTTATCTCTCCTTGTCCTTGGAAAGAGCAGTAAGCTGCAGGCAGTTTTTCTCAAGTTTGGAGCAATGCTAAAATCCAATGTGCTCTCAAATTCTGATCAAGTTCCACTAGTCCTTTCCTCGTTGGCGTTCCAAGACAACAATCCACTCCTGCATAAGCTATCAAGCATCTTCATTTTTGTTTTTGTTGTTTGGGCTGTACACGAGCTATGCTTCATTTGGTCTTTGTACATCTGTGTCATGTTATCCTACCACGCATTCAACCAGCGAACCTAGTAATTTCTAAGTGAGGGCTGGAATGCAAGGAGAGATCACACTGTTGTTGTAGTTTCTGTGTTTCTGCAGCCTTTAAAAACAGTATGAACTGTTAGGGAGCAGGGACTATGAAACCTCAGACAGAGATATCAAGGTATGTGATTTTTTTTAATGCTTCTATTGTAGTTTTGGTGATTTCTAAATTTATCTTTCGCTCGCCCAAAGTGTTTTTGTATATGTTTCTTACTCCATGAATGAATTCGATTCCTTCCACTGCTATTCACTAATGCAACATAGAAAGAAAGCCATTTGACCCGGCAGCCTTGTGTTTGGTCGTAGAGCTATCCAAGTAATCCCATTCCTCCTATATTTCCCCATAGATCTGCAGTTATTTCCCATTCAAGTATTTAGTCAATCCCACTTTGAAAGTTAACTTTAAATCTGCTTCTATCATACACATTGTATCACAATGCTATGGGACTAGCTCTCTGGTCTTTCAAACAGTACATTTTCAACAATCCCAACTCACTGCTTAAGTCTTTTTTATCATTTTTTTTCTGGATTTTCTGTCAATTATGTTAACATGTATCCTCCATTAAACAGTGGAGACAGTTTCTCAATAAGATGAATTGTTGCTAGATTTGTTGTTAGTTTTAAATTTGAGATTTTTTTTATTAAGCAAAGTTATTAAGGGGTATAGGCCAAAGGCAGGCGTGTGGAGTTAGGCCACAGATCAGCCATGATCTCATTAAGTGATGGAACAGTACGAAGATCTGAATGGCCGACTGTTTTTCCCATGTTCATACATAATTAATACGTCAAAACTGTTCATGGCTTTGAACATGTCTGAATTTTCTTTTCTTAATCTTCTGAAAAACATTTCGAGAGGAGCATGAAATTTGGTCCTGGCAGTGACATTCACATCCGAAGAATGAGCAAAAGAGATATGGTACTGAGTGTGCAGTTGTCCTGTAAAGTTTGTAAACAATAGTACAAGTGTGTTTATGACCTCTCCAGGTGTTTGCCTTTAAGTGTGTTGGGCAAAGGACCTCGTGCAGAATTTTATTGAAAGTAAGGCTTGTCGATTGTCAGAATTGTATGAATGGTACCAGACAGGTTAAAGACCAGAGAGCTAGTCCCACAGCATTGTGATACAATGTGTATCATTATATATCTACCCTGCCCCACTCCAAACCATGGTGAAGGGAGAGGTTGAGAAACCTGGATCATCTTGGTAACCTCAACCAGTGTGCAAATTGACCCCCTCCCCCCATCTTCAGGGTCACTCTGATTCACCAACCAGCCATCCAGCCAACTGAACTATCCCCACCACAAAGTACCACCCTTTTGTCAGATGTGATATTCATCTAACTAGAAACATATCCAACTCTTGCTTCAAGATGTTTAATGACTCTGTGTCCAACTCACAAGCCAGTAGCATGTTCCAGAGTTTCACTATTTGCTTGAAGAGAGAAAACACATCCTGATGTCTAACCTAGCTCTGATCCAACATGGCTTACAATTGTGACTGTATTGAATTCGAGCATATTATCAAGGGGAACACAACCTATTCACTCCATTATCTTTTAAATCTCAATCAGATCATCCTTAAGTCTGTGTTTCCCTGTACTATAGAGTCCTGGCTCTTTTAATGTCTCTTAATAATGATGTTTTACACTGAGAAGTAGTCTCTTGGAAACTTCTCTATCTCTTCTCTAAAGCCTCCTATCAGCCACTGAGGAAGGAGACCAAAACCAGTCAAATAAAGCCTGACCAAAATTTTATACAAGAGCAAAGTAGCACACTTTGTCTTAAAATCAACTGGCTTGTCAATGCTTCCCTAGCATTCTATTTGCTCCAACTGTGTCTTTTGATGTTTTAGACAAGTAAGCAACTAGAACACCCAAACCTTTTCCCACCTTTTAATATTTTCTTTCCTGGGGGCCTTATGTTGTGACTCTGCAATTGGTCAGCTGGCTGATCTTCAGTGCGCCCTTAGGTATACTAAATACTAGTTTGAGATAATCATCCAAGACTGTAATGTAGCTCATTTATTTACATTTCCAGGAATGGAAATTCTGGTTCACAGTTGCATTTTCCATGGCAATGTCTCAGCCAGTAAAAGTTGACTTGGCAACCAATCAACACCCTTTTCTCCTGTTGTGGAACTTGTTGTGGTTGTTTAAAATTTGGCATTCTTGTGATTTGTCCTGATGAGTGCAAGTTGAAACATTGCTCTCTTTTGATTAATATTGAAGATATAAGTAATTGACAAATGAAGCCAAGGCACCATGAGGAAAGCCTTCTCATATGCAACAAGTGGTTAGGACCTGGAATGCACTACCTGAGTGTGGTGGAAGCAGGGTAAATTGCATTTGAATCATTATATGAAAAGGGAACATTTTCTGCACTATAGGGGAAAAGACAGGAGAGTGGCAGTAGGTGAATTGCTCCTTCACAAGGCCAGTACAGACATAATGGGCCAAATGACTTTCTTCTGTGTTAAGTTAAAAAGCACACAACACCAGGTTATAGTCCAACCGGTTTAATTGTGTTGGGCGGCAGGGTGGTACAGTGGTTATCACTGCTGCCTCACAGCACCAGGGTCCAAGGTTCAATTCTAGCCTTGGCCAACTGTCTGTGTGGACTTTGCACATTCTACCCATGTCTGCATGGGTTTCCTCCGGGTGCTCCGGTTTCCTCCCACAGTCCAAAGATGTGCAAGTCATGTGAATTGGCCGTGCTAAATTGCCCATAGTGTTAGGTGCATTAGTCAGAAGGAAATGGGTAGAAGGTGGGTTACTCTTCGGAGGGTCATTGTGGACTGGTTGGGCCGAATGGCCTGTTTCCACACTGTAGGGAATCTAATCTGATCAATTGGAAGCACACTAGCTTTCGGAGTGCCGCTCCTTCATCAGGTGATTGTCTTCTGTGTTGTACTTATTCATTATATTCTACTTATTTATTATTTTTCCTTGAGTGCATAATTGGGCTTGTATTAATGAAAATTTAGGATTTTAATGAATGTGGCTTAATGAGAGCTGTAAACTTACAGGTGTAATCACAGATGGAGACTATTATCAAAAGGGAAAGGAGGGCAATAGAGTTGAAGGTTCAAAACCGAGAGAGCACTCTCCCAGTGTAAATACTTGAGGTGTCTTTCTAGAACCAGCAGAGTTCCCAAGCTCAGTAATGGGCTCTTACTGTAAGTAACACACCCAATGACTTAGCTTTGCAACCCAGACACCTGGAGTGGTGTAAAATTGTGAAGAGCACGATGAAATAAGTTCCTTTTTTGGGAGGATAAAAATTGACATATGTTTCTCTGCTTCCTTCATGGGCCCAATTTACAAGTGTAGCAAGGATGTGTAGATAGGGTAACTGGAGGCTTTCAAAACTAGGGGGCACGTTTTTAGGGTGAGAGGAGAGATATTTTAAAAAGATGTGAGCGGCAAATTTTTTACACTTCATGCATGGAATGAAACTCCTGAGGAAATGGTGGATGGGGGTATAGTTACAATGTTTAAGAGACACTTGGAGAAGGACATGAATAGGAAAAGTTTGGATGGAGATGGGTCAGGAGCAGGCGGGGTTGGGATTATGTTCAGCGTGGATTGGTTGGACCGAATGCTTTTTCTGTGCTGTATGACTCTGTTGTCACCAAATGGGCCAATGCATCAGTAGGTTGTAGAGGCTGAAACTGTTGTCCTGAGAGCTCTGCAAACACCTTTCGACACCATTGGGCTCGCTTTAAGGTGCGTATAGCCCCATGCAAGGCTACTCTGCATACTGGATCTTGTTTCGAGTTCATGGATGATCTAGCAGGATTCAAAGGTCTGTAGATTTTTGGTTATTCGCTAACCCTCCCAGTCAGTCTTGCCTCGTCCCCTCAGCATTGGCATCAGTGGTCAAAGCCCTTGCCCAGCACTGAGGTTATGCCAAGCATTCCTTGCATTTGTTTAAGACTCTCTGAACCCAATTTCCAATCCCACCATGCAGCACTAACCTCAGTCCGACTGATTTAAGGCTGCAGAGACTTAATGTAGGCAAGGCCTTGGAATTCAAATGACCCAGATCTTGGGCAGAGATCAACCAAGGAGGTTTCCACACTTCCACCTGTACCCCTGTCCTCTTCTTGTACATTCACCACAGCGAAGCCTGAGGCCGACATTAAACAACTCATGAATTGGCATTTCTTTCAAATCCAGCTTGGCACTGCTATGTCTCGAAAGTATTTTGCAATCTATTCTCTGCCCACTTAATTGTAATCAGTGTGCAAGTGAAGGTTAATGCTGGACTATTCCTTGGTAACTTAGCTGCAAATTGCTCAGGCTTTTACTTTAATTAACTTGAAACAAAGATGCTACTGTTTGCCTTTCCAGTAAGATCGTGTTGTGTAACTATCACCTCATGTGGTGTTAGGTTGTGAAATCCCACTACCAATATTGAAGCAATGTTTTTGTTGGAATACCTGACAGACACCAGTACAGAGAGAGCCTCAAACTGTCATTCAGGACATTGACTTAACTGCTACAGAAGCAGTGATTACAATTACAGCGATGAGTCAGTGCCACAGTTTGTTCTTGTTACTGAAACATGTGGGGGTTACTGAGCAAATCTTACTCTAGCCACAACAAGTAACTGAAGATTGCTTCAAGCAGTTTTTGAACTTGATCATAATTATACTGGGATACTGGTAGAAGCAAGAAGAGGTTAATTGTAAGTGTTTGGAGTGTTGGACAGTATACTTTTTCTTTCCAGAAGTACTCATTTCATTACAATGCAGGAATTAAAAGGGGCAACATTTTCACACGGAGGGTGGTATGTATATGGAATGAAGTGCCAGAGGAAGTGGTTGAGACTGGTAAAATTACACCATTTAAAAGGCACCTGAAAGGGTATATGAATAGGGTTTAGAGGGATATGAGCCAAATGCTGGCAAATGGGATTATATCAATTTAGAATATCTGGTTGGTATGGATGAGTTGGAGCAAAGGGTCTGTTTCCTGTACATTTCTATGACTGTGCGTATATACCTGAATTGTAAGGAGTTCTCTACACTGTCCTGATCAATATTTATCAAGCAATCAACATCACAGTTGCGTGCAATTCTGGTCTCCTTCCTATCGGAAAGATGTTGTGAAACTTGAAAGGGTTCAGAAAAGATTTACAAGGATGTTGCCAGGGTTGGAGGATCTGAGCTACAGGGAGAGGCTGAACAGGCTGGGGCTGTTTTCCCTGGAGCGTCAGAGGCTGAGGGATGACCTTACAGAGGTTTACAAAATTATGAGGGCGTGGATAGGATAAATAGACAAAATATTTTCCCTGGGGTCGGGGAGTCCAGAACTAGAGGGCATAGGTTTAGGGTGAGAGGTGAAAGATATAAAAGGGACCTAATGGGCAACCTTTTCACACAGAAGGTGGTGCGTGTATGGAATGAGCTGCCAGAGGATGTGGTGGAGGCTGGTACAACTGCAACATTTAAAATGCATCTGGATGGGTATATGAATAGGAAGGGTTTGGAGGGATATGGGCCGGGTGCTGGCAGGTGGGACTAGATTGGGTTAGGATATCTGGTCGGCATGGACGGGTTGGACCGAAGGGTCTGTTTCCATGCCATACATCTCTATGACTTAAAACAGATTACCTGGTCATTTAACTCCTTGATGTTTGTGGGAGCTCACTGTGTGCAAATTCACTTGATTACAATATTTAAGAAGCACTCATTGGTTATAAATACTTTGGAACATCCTGGTGTTTTATTAATGCATGTTTTTGCACACACATGTAAAATTATGTAGTTTATATTGTAAAAACGAAAATCTTGGAAGTATGCAGCTTCTGGCAGCATTTGTGGAGAGAGAACCAGCATTAAACTGATGACATTTCATTAGAATTTGAGAAAGTTAAAGATGTAATAGATTTTAAGCTGATTAAATACAGAAAAGTAGAAAAAGAACTGGAGGGAAAGTCTGGGTGAAAAGTTAAAAGAAAAATAGTAAATAGGGCAGAGGAATACAGAGTGAGAATAGGGCAGGTAAAGAAACAAAAACATGTCCACAGGAATTGTTAAAGCCCAAATGATGAGCAGTCACTGTCCAAAAATGAAAACGAGAGAAGTAAGATTAGCACCAAAACATGCAAAGAAAGGTAAGTAAAGTGGGGGCAGAAATTACAGTCCAAAATTGTTAAACTCCGGGTTGTATCTGGTCTATGAAATACCTAATCAAAAGATAAGGTGGAATTCCTTGCACTTAGCTGAATCTTCTTGGTAACACTGCATCAGGCCAAGAGGTCAGTAAAAGTGTGAGGTGCAGAGTTAAAAAGACAGGCAATTTGTAGCTCAAGGTCATATTTGCAGACTGAATAGAGGTCTTCTGCAAATGAGTCATCCAGTTTGCATTTGGTCTCGCCATTGCTAAGCAGGCCACATTGTGAGCAGCATGTATTGTATATTCAAGTTGAAAAAAAGTATGTGTAAATTTTTGTTTCACATGGAAGGAGTCCTTGTGGCCTGAGCGAGAGCATCCTAAAGGATAGATGTTTAAATTCCTGAGCTTCCATAGGAAGAAGACAGAATTTTTGGGGTACTTGAAGAATGGCCAGGGTGTCATTGGGGGAATGGTCCTGTCCTAACACTGTAAGGTAAGCAGGAAGATATATTTGACAGTGGCAACATGCTGGAGGTGGTGGAAATGGCAATTCATCTTTTAGTTTAATGTAAATGCTTAGTTCTTCAGACTTGTTCTTGTATCCCTCTGAAACCTGCTACTTAGTGAGGTGCACTGAGAGCTAAACTGGTATGTCATGCAAATTATATTGTCTGGATTAGAGGTGTTGATATTAATGAGGTTGTTGAACCTAAAATTGTCAAATGACTGCGTGCTTTTAATGGTGCAAGTGAAGAGAAGCATACTTTATTCAATCAGCAGAAATGGAGTCAACGTAGTGCACCTACACAACGATAGCAGCCCAGAGTGAGAATTTAATGTTATCCCAGTCACATTACTCTATGGGTTTGGAATAATTTAGTTTTGTTTCATTTTATTGCAAATGCATGTTAATATTCAAATTATTACAGAAATAATATTTTCTCCTGTCATGAGACCATTGTGAACTCAACAGTTTCTGTATTCAGTACCTGTTCCCAAGATTTGACAACCCTGTACATTTGTCTTATATGAGGAATGATTATGAAAGAGGTTATGTTGATGTTGTTTCAGCCCAATGTAATCTTTGGGTGAGCAGGTTCCAGTGGAAACAGATGTGACATCCCTGGTTCCTGATAATTGTAAATAGGCCTATTAATTGCACCTATTGCTTTCATACAATAAAATGTACCTAGTTATCGAAGGCAAGTACATCTTCTTGTCAGTCTATCCTCTACCACCGATCGTTAGACCGACCTTTATACTCAGCAACAAAAGGAGGATTAGTGGAGCAAGCTGACTCAGCCACAAGTCAACAAGCGTAGGCATAAATTGTCAAAACTGGCAATTTACACTGAGTGGACAACTCTTACTCCTGCCCTCACGCCTCAGTATAGATAAGCTGTTAATTGTGAAGAAACTAAGGGGAAAAAAAATAAAAGTTGAGAGTTTCTCAAGCGAGTCAATGTTTCAAAGTAAGGAAAGTAATTTTAATTTCAACTTCTCTTCCAGAAAGAGTTTTCTGTGAGGAATATTTATCTTTGCAATTCAACAGGTATCTGCTGGCGGTCCTACATCTTAGAGATCCCATTTAACTGACTCCCAAGATTATAACATTTATAATGTCATTTGTGTTTGACCTACTGTCACCATGATATGTGAATTGAAAAGGAAAAGTTCTTCTCAGGGTGTGAAGTATACATCCCTATTTTTGTATTCAATTCATCTTGTAATAAATAATATTCCATTACCTTTCATTATGCCTTGCTGTGCCTGTATACTACAATTCCATAATGGTTGCACTGGGGCAGCCAGCTCCTCTGTATCTCAGACCTCTGCATCGCTGACGTGTTTCTTTTGCATTCTTCCTTCGAAAATAGACAATTTCATATTTGCTCACTTTGTGCTCCATTTGCCGAATCTTACAATCTCACTTAACATATCTATATCTTACTGTATTGTCCTTATGTTCCCTTCACAGCTTTCTTTCCTACCCATCCATATGTCATCCGCAGTTTTCTCAAACAGCCCTACCGTTCCTTCATTCCAAGTTATTTGCATAAATTGTGAACAGTTGAGGTCCCACTCCTTGTGGCACCCCACTTACTGTATTTTGTTGACCTGAGAAAGATCATCTTTTATTTACTTTCTGTTTCCTGTTAGCCAGCCGATGCTGTCTTCTTGCCAATACACCATGAGCTTTTACTTCCCACAACAATCATTGATGTGGAATCTTATTAAATGCCTTCTGGAAATCTAAGTACATGAGGGGCATGGTTAAGGTAAATTGACAAAGTCGTTTCTCTTGGGTGAGTGAGTCCAAAACTTGAGGGCATAGGTTTAAAGTGAGAGGGGAAAGATTTAAAAGCGAGCTATGGGACAACTTTTTCACGCGGAGGGTGGTGCATGTATGCAATAAGTTGCCAGAGGAGATGGTCGAGGCTGGTACAATTACAACGTTTAAAAGGCATCTGAAAGGATATTTGAATAGGGTTTAGCAGAATATGGGCCAAATGTGGGAAATGGGACTATATTTATTCAGGATATCTGGTCGACCTGGATGAGTTGGACTAAAGGGTCTGTACATCTCAATGACTACATCCACCAGTTCCTCTTTATTCCCTGCATGTACTACTACTTCAAAGAACTCCAACTGATTGATCAATTTCAAATTTGTTGAAGCGTGGAGTTATTTTGGACAAACAGGTTGAACTGAAGCTGAAGAGCGTCATGTGATAAGTTCAAGCTGATTATAATGAAGGGACACAAGAAGGATATCAGAATTGTTGGAGGGAGATGTAAAGAGAATTTAAAAGAGTTGAAGCATATAATGAGAAGAGACAAGCAGGAATATAAAGGGAAATAATAATGAATTTCATAAGCATATAAAAAATAATTTAGAACAACTGAGGGATGAAGGGAGAAGTAAAATTTTAGCAATTTAATGTTGTAATGTCTGCTTATCTGTGGTTGCAATCTAGTATCTATTGCCATCTCAAGGAGCAGAACCAGTTTCTCAGATGGCTGACATAAAATTTAGAGTGCAAGAAAAGTTCTATATTACTTGCATTGCATTGGCAATTAAGAATTTCAACAAAATTTACATCTTTGTGCCATGCTTTTGCTTCAGTACCAAACAGTTTTGATTGAAGAGCTTCGCTGGGAAGGGAATTTTTAAAGGGGAATAATATCCAGATGACCTGGAGTTTGTAGCTAACATAGTATTACTGCTGTCAGGATCTTTTTTCTTTACCAGTCAGCACATGAATGCAACATTTATTGCAGATGTTCTCAATGCTACAAAAATGTTTGATTCAACAGTGGCTTTGTTGACTGTCTCTCATTATTTTGGCAATGCTGAGGGAAGAATGTGAGCTATTTGAGGTTGAACTCAAGCCGTCATATAACTAAAATACTGCAAATGTATATTTTGCTCAAAAACTAACCACCAGTATAGAGTGAGCGCCTTCATTTTTGAGTGCAAACTAATTTTTGGAGGAGCTCTTCAGTCATGAAGCTCTCTTAATGTTTCAGAATGGTTTTGTCTAGGTTTCAGATATGACTTGTGTTATGTAATCATTGCATACCTCAGAAAAAGGGAGTCAAAGCTCTCTATTACTTTGTTTCCTGTTTTAGCAAAGGACTGAGCACATATGAAAGCCCAGGCTCAGAAACACCATTATGTACCTTGATCAGATAACAAAACAATACACACTTACCTTCAGCGGAGTTCCTCATATAATCATTCAGGGCAGGATCCTTCCCAGTTGAAGTAGTCTAGTCCAGGCCAAGAACTCCAAGACAACAAGGGAGTGGATTAGTATTGAAACCACACTACCATTACTGACAATAGCTGCCCTGTTCAATAATTTAAGGATTCTGAAGTCACATTGGCAAATGCTGAGAGAATATAGGTGAGTAATAAGAACATAAGGAGTAGGTGCAAGAGTTGGCCCTCTGGTCATTCAATAAGATCATGAGCTGATTTTTTTGTGGATTCAGCTCCGCTTACCCACCTGCTCACCGTAACCCTTAATTCCTCGGACTGTTCAAAAATATATCCGTCATTACCTTTAAAACATCCAACGATGTTGCCTCAACTGCTTCACTAGGCAGGAAGTTCCACAGATTTGGTAAGCAGGAATGGTGGGTATAGGTGTGAGGTGTGCTGTGAGAATAGGGTGGCAGGAAAATGGCCAAATGCTTAGCATATGTCAGGTTGGGGCATTGTTATTTGAGGAATGTCAGGGATGTCCAGTCTTGGGGAGTGGTGAGTAATAGGTCCAGTTCTGTTTGGGTCAGAAGCTGGGGTTGTGGGGAATGGGATGGTGATGGTGTCAGGTGGAGGGCAGGTATGTTTGGTATGAGTGTGCATCACATCGATCGGGTATGGTACAGGAGTGTGTTGACACATGATTGCGATCAGCTTTGTAATTGGCCAGGAGTTGGAGCAAGCTTTGACTCCTCTAATTTTTCCTGGGTAACTATAGGAAAAATCAGTGAGTCAGAACACTCCAAAATCTCTGATTCTAACTCCAGGATTTGTAATCTTAGGAAGCAACCAGAAATGCCTACTAGACAATTTGGGCCCTTTAGAGGGAATTCCAAATACAGTTGCCAGCTTCAGCTCCAGCGCACATTGGTCTGCATCTTCCTAAATCCCTCCATCTCAACAATAAGTATTTGCATTTGTATGCACACTTAATATAGTAAAACATCTCAAAATGTCAGGGATATCCTCAAACAAAATTTGACAAAGGCTGTAGGAAGAGGTTCTAGAAAAGCTGACTTGTCAAAGAGGTAGTTTCTGAGCAACTTAAAAAGGAGGAAAGAAAAAGCAGAAAGACTGGAAGATCTCAGGAAGGAATTCCAGAGCTTAGGCCATTGGCAGCTGGTGGTGTAACTAAAATTGGAGACAGAAAAGATTGAATTGAAAGAACGCAGAGACCTCAAAGTTAAGAAGCTGGAACAAGTTATTCATATTCCTCCGCTCCTTCGGCTTTTTAACACTCACATCAATGACCAAGCTTTTTGGTATCCTTCCATATATCTCATTGGTGGATTGTATGTTCATTTGTATTATTCTTGATACATTTTTCTACTTTGAATGTATGTGTTTTTGTGAGGGATTGTTTTAACTTGAGTCACTGGATGTGAATTTCTACTTATTCTTAAATTTCATTTTATTCAGTGTTCTTCTTTTCGCACCTTTTTCAGCAACAGTTTGAGGCTCATCAGGAAGAAGGGATGGTCATCTCACACATGGCTGTGGCTGGTGTTGGAGTCTGGATAGCCTTCCATTCAGGTTCTGCTCTGCGCTTGTTTCACACCGAGACACTTGAGCATCTTCAAGACATCAACATTGCCACTCCTATCCATAACATGATAGCAGGTATGCGAGCACCCCAGAAAGGTACGCCTGCCCTTTGCTGAACAAAGAATCAGCAACATCTCAGTATTATATGTGGTTAACAGTTCATTTGATGTTAAATTTTAGTTAACTATAGAATATCGGTGTTCTACACCATGCCTAGGATTTTGTCAGTGCTCTGGAGATTGTCTAAGAGCAGAACAGCTCATGCCAGTGGAAAGCATAAGGCAGAAATCCAAATGCCACATGACATTCCCAAAAGTGGGAATGGCACCAGCTTGCTCAAACTAGAGAAAGGCAGCCAATTAACAAATCCAATTAACTGATCAATTTGCAAACATTTTATGTTTCTACCACATTTTACTGGTGTCGAGAGAGCCTTCTCCCTCGACAAAAGAATGACAAGCAAATTGAAGCAGCCAGACAGTGGCTTCTAGGCCTGTATGCCTGGTACTGATAAGTTAAAACAATTCCTTGCTCACTTCTTGAGAGTCATGCAGCATGGCAGTGCTCTCTCTCCTTTTTCCTGCAGCTTCAGCAGTAGCAAACTTTGTCTGTGGTGCTGCTGAGCAACTGGGCCTCTGACAGCTTAGTGAGGCAAGGCATCATCTTTAATTGGTTCTTTGTTGGCCATTGCCACCAGTAAAATAGCCACTGCAATCCTGGTGTTTCCTGGCAATGCTTAGTTCACTTATTTAATCCAGATAGCAGGCATTCACTGCTGCAACTAAATGCCAGCCTTTGTGTCTTCGGTGTTCTCTAGTGAGCTAGAACAAATCTCTTGGCAAAAAAAAGTTTGTACTTTCCTTCTCTACTGATATGGATTAGCGTGGCTGAGGTTTAGCAACTAACTATTATTGTGAACCCCATACTACGTGATCAATTGCCTCTCCACGTGTTCTCCCCATCAACAAAGAAGCACAATCTAACACATTTCCAGACTACTGCATCAAAACCAAACCTATTTAATTATTTATTCACAGATTGAGAAATATTAACACAAAGTCCAAATGACGCACCATTGTAAAGCTTACACAATTTAACTGCTTTAAACAAAATCAAGACTAACGTTCGGTTTTTCTTCTTGCTGGAGAGCCCACTGGAGTAGCCTGTGATTTTCCAGTCTGTTGAACTAAATAAGACAAAGATGATAAGCCGGTGTTTGTAAAAACAAACACTGTTGGTTGAAATCTGACATCCAATAAGCATTTCTTTGAAATTGGATCTTTTGGTCATTATTGTGAGAGGGTCGCTCACTGGCTCAGTCTTCTTCATTATTAACGTGGCTTGCTAATAGAGACTCTAGGGAAGTTTATAAGGTGCCACCCAATCAATATCAAAACCCAGTTTAAAACATTTTGACAAAGGTGTAAAGGCTTGAATTGCTGACTTCCTTTCTTCATTTCTTCTGGGGTATGAGCATTGTAGGAAGAGCAAGTAATTATTACTGCTTTATAGGTGTCCTTGAGAAGCTGGTTTTGAGCCACCTTTTTAAAACTGCTGCAATAAAAGCACTCCCATTGTTAAAGCATGGAATTGTATGATTTTGATCCATTTAAGAAGAAGAAACTGTGACGTTATCGCCATTTTAAAATCTGTGACTTGGAGGTGAATATGGAAGTGATCATAGAGTTCTACAGCACAGAAAGAGGCCCTTCAGCCCATCTTTTCCATGCAGGTCGTCAATGCTCTAGCTATTCTAATCCAATTTTCCAGAACTTGGCCAGTAGCCTTCTATGATGTGACATTTGAAGTGTTCATCTAAATATTTCTTTAATATTGTGATATACCAGCTCTACCAGGATGAAAACTAACTTCCTGCAATCCCTCCTATGCTAGCTGCCACTTCCCTTAAATGTATGGCCCCTAATTATTGACCTCTCTACTTAAATATTTCTTCTCATCTACACTGTGCGTGTCTCTCATAATTTTGTACACTTCAGTCATGTCTCCCCACCCAGCCTAATCTGTGCCTTCTCAAAGGTAAAAGGAAACCTCAAAATATCTAAGAGCTATTTACATAAACATTTGAAACATCATAGCATACAAGATGATGGACCAAGTGATGGAAAATGGGATTAAAATAAATGGATGCTCGATGACTGGCATAGACACAGTGGCCCAACCAGCCTGTTACTGTACTGTAAGGCCTCTATGATTCTATCATAGCCTTTGAAGAAAATCAGAATGGCAGCTCCAACAGGAAAAGAAAAATGTAAGGAAGTTTCTTTCCCTGAAGCTGTTACTCTCATGTAGAAGTCGCCAGGCTGAGAACATCTAAGTTGCTGATCCATGTCTTTATCCATAGTTACTGTCAAAAAGAGTAGCACTGGAAAAGTAGGTCAGGCAGCATCCGAGGAACAGGAGAGTCGATGTTTCAGGCATAAGCCCTTCTTCAGGAATGTGATAATGGCTAATGCCTGAAATGTAGAGTCTCCTGCTCCTAGGATGCTGCCCGACCCGCTGTGCTTTTCCAGCGCCACCTTTTTTGACTCTGACTGTCCAGCATCTGCAGTCCTCACTTTCCATGGAATGTGCTGCAAAAGGGCAGAGAGTGGAAAGCAACAAAAAATGCCCTAAAATATAGACAGTAAATGGTGCCATCAGAATCTATGAGGAAGTAGCAAATAGTTAATGAAATAACGTGAGCCCATCCACCCCTTTATACACACAGGATATTCACTCGCCTATTGTATAGGATGTGTATTGACGCCCATTAACACAGCTGCAGTTCTCTTTGCTACTGTATTGTGATGGTCAGCCTTGAACTTTCCATTTCCTTCACAACTGTGGGACTTCTTGATAAATTCAGCCTTTCTTTACCTGCTTTAGCCAGCTAATGTTTTAGTCATGAATGCGATATTTGGCTTCTGGTCGAAATGAAGCCTGGCTATATAATTAGTATAGGGCTAATTTTCATACATTTTCATGTGTTGTCAGTTAATTGAGTGGTTTTCAAAGTTTCAGTGAGGAATACTGTACCGAAGAAATTTTTGTTACTTTTGATCAGTATGATTCTTTTTTATTTTGCTAATTAGATTTTCATGGACAGAGTTTAATCACTTGCATCACCAAATGACATCACATAAAATAACTTTGAAGCCTGCTTTGTTTTTCGTTTCCCTTTCCTACATCTCCAAAAACATGTCAGGTTTTGACTAGCTTGTGAATTCTTTCTTAAATTTTAGTGGGTATGTGTATTCTTTCATGGGATGCAGTTAAAAATTGCACAACACCAAGTTATAGAGTGAATGTGGGATAGCATTGAGGACGGTTTGGCACTTACCCTGGTGGAGTAGAGAAAATCATTGATCTTCTGATGGCCATTCCTCTGGATATGGTGCTGATCCAGATGGCAATCTCAGAACATTTTGCCAGGGCATGGTGGCGCGGCCTCCTCTTCTGGCCCTGCAGTAAGAGGTCTGTCTTCCTCTGGACTACCCTGTCCATTAGAACCTGTAGGCTTCTGTTAGAGAGTGATGGCACCACTTTCCCCTTCTTGGTCACCTTCGAAAAGACTGAACTTTGAGTAGAAAAGCTTCAGAAAATCAAGGCTTGCATATATGCATGCTAGCCTTTTAAATAAAATAGAATAGTCATTTATTGGCACTTGTAATTTTTTACAAAAAAAAGTGAAAAGTGTTTAAGTCACTGTACCACAGTGCCTACATTAGTAACAGAAGTAAAAAAATGAAACATGCACCAAAGATGCTGTCACTTGCTGGGTAGTCAGTGAGTGGTGAGTTCTTCTGACAATAGCAGGTCGTAGAATGTGGCTCACATTGGCAGATTGTTAATGAGAAAAGCTTAGTAAAATGCAAAAAGAGGTCTCACTCAGGCTCACTGAGAAAAACCCTCTGTGAAACCCAACAAAAAAGACAGCTACAATTAACTCTATCTAAACCCCTCTTTATTTTATAAACTTCTATAACGTTTCCTGTCAGCCTCTAACACTCCAGTAAATAAAGTCCCAGCCTAGAGCCAACCCCTTTCTTGATAACTCAAAGCTTCCATACTTGGCAACATCCCCTGGTAGATCTCTTCTGAACCCTCTCCAGCTTATCAATACACTTCCTATAATTGGGCAACCAAACTGGACACAGTATTCCAGACAAGGCCTCATCGATGTCCTGCACAACTTCAACATGACTTCCTAACTCCGATACTCAAAGTACTGAGGAGCAATGAAGGCAAGTGTGCTAAATACCTTTTTTAACCACCTTGTCTATATGTGACATAAACTTCAAAGAATTATGTACCTAAACCCCTAGGTCCCTCTGCTCTACACAACAACCCAAGACCTTTAATTGTATGAGTTCTACCCCTGTTTGTTGTACCAGAGAATTATTTCTGTTCTTATCTTTTTTCAACAGTGCAGTAGTATTTATGTAGCTTTTTGAAAATAAACAGTTTCAGCTTTTGTAAGGGAAAAAAGTTTGCAGAGTAGGTTCTGTCTTCCTGTAATTTACATTAAAAAATTATTTAAAACAGTTCAATTGCATCACGTATTAATGTGATGTTCCATAATTAGGTATAGATTTTTAAAGCTCCCATTCCACTCTAGACTAACAATTTCTCAACCTCAGAAGATCATCTCATGATGCACCACAAATTCTCTCAAAGCAGGTAATTTTAAAGGCTATTTAGCTATTCATCCAGGAGGAGATCAAATTATAGCATCAGACTGTCTCTTGATTTAATCACAGATGATCAAGACAACAATGATGTAGATGTAGTGCAGAGTCTTGTTTTATTTGTCCTTGTAGATAATACAGGATAAGGATAAACTGCAACAACACTTCTTCAAAATCACAGTAGGTAGAATGAGTGATGGAAAAGTCCATACAGCTTGAGTGGACAATATTTGTTGAATGGCCAATTCGTGTTCCGTGCATTCTCCTGTACTTGTAAAAGGGAAATCAGTATAGAGCAGATGTCCAATCTGGAAATCTGTTCATCTCATTTCGCTATTGTTCAGAAGTGTATAAGAATCAGTTGTGTCAGATCCTGAATGAGGCTATAGACTGTGCAAAACTCATTTGTGTATAATATGGCTTTAGGAAAAGCATGGATCTGGTTCAGTTGCTATATCACTGATATCACAAGAGGTTATCTGTTATGTCTCAGTAGAGTCATATTTCATTTTGGTTGTGAATTCTCTGAAAGTTACTTTAACTTTTTTTTCCATTAAATTGTATAGAGTAACAAAATGTTGATACTTCAGTTGCAGATGTTTCCTGTCTTCTGAATTTCCTTTGATTTACAAAGCATGTGCAGCTTCCTGTTTTTTTTAAAGCTAATTTTATCATTTAGCACTTCAGTACTATCCATGTGTAATTACTGGTACTGTAGGTCTTTTGTTTTATCTTTCGGTGCATGCTCTGCTTTTGAAAGTAAAGTTTGGATATGTAAAGATGTTTAGTTTTGAGGAAAGATATTTCAAGTTCAAAACATTTCTTTTGTGTTAAGTATCAATTCGACCATGAAGTATTTTCCCTTAGATTGCTATTGACTTCACTTTTACCACACATTTACATGCTCTTTGATACCACACTCAGTCAATGATGTACTCAAATAAATAATAAACATTTCAAAAGATCCACCTGAGTGGTAAAGATAAAACTATTAGAAGTGCAAACTGCTCTTGGTTTGACTGAGCAATCTAGTTGTGAACTTCAGTAAATCAAATGACTATCGGCTTTCCTTAAATTTTCGTACATGTTGTTGGTGAAAATGTATTTTAAAAAAAAGACACGTACAAATGTGTACATGTATAATGCACCAGTTATGTTTTATTTTCAATTCTTAAACACACGAATGCGTACATTTTATAAATAACACACAGACATCTCCTGATGTATCTCTCATTCAGATCCTAATTTAAGGAAAGTCTTTAGAGCCTGAGATGACCTTTGCTCTTTGCTGAAATTAAACTGTGCTACATTACATTTATGATATTAGGCGTGCCTTTAGAATATTTATATAGCCTTGTGCTCAGTGACCCAGATCTTCACTCATGTTTTCTAATTCTTTTGCAGTACACAGCCTTCATGTTGCTTGGTCACCAGATATCATAGATATTAGCCAAATATTTATGAGAGGTTGTGAAGCAGCAGGGGACAGAGTTGTGGTTCAAGGAAATCTCAGGGACTTGGGTCGTACTAATATTGATGGCAGGATCCCATGTTCATTTTCTCCTTGGGGTTACTGCCCAGCAGCCAGACAAGTTGACAAGCTAATTGGCTGGCTAGCAGGAAGGCTAACAGCCAGACCTATTGGGGACTGGCCTTAATAGTCAAGTGGTTTGCTGGGTGGCAGAGTTGGCCAACAAGGAGATACCAAGGTGTTGGTGCTCAGTCAATGACGATCACAAATTGCACTGGTGAGGAGAGGCTACGATCGGTAGAAAGGTGGACACCGATATTCTTGAGGGCCCTGGTGGGGAAGTTATCCTCCCCTCTTGTCTCACACTAAGTGATGTAAAAAGAATCAACTTGCAGGAATTGCCTTCATTTCACTGCCAATTTCCCAATGTAGGAGCTTAACTTAAAGATGATAATGTAGTGTCCGTCTCTCTGGAACAGGGGAGAGAGTTCAATTTAACTCATTTATTTTTCTTGCCTTCTGTGAGTAAGCAGAGATATTTTAATTTTACTTTTTAATTTGAAATCGACTTTGTGTTTTCCAGTCCACCTGTTTGTTAAGTTCAATTTTTAAAACGACAGGCAACAGACACCTTTTAGGGTTAAATCAAGATTGGTTTATTCACGTATTTGAACTTGGGGGTAGCGCTGGATGGCTGTCACATCACATACACTCACACAAGCAAGCAACGAAGAAGAAGGAAAAGAAGCCGTTAACAATTTAAAAAAAATTAATATTAATTCACATGGTTGTTGTGTCAGATCCTGAGTGAGGTGTCCTGTAGGTGTTCTTTTATCTGTGAAGTCAGATTCAGGTAGGTTCAGCAATCCAGAGAAGAGGTTACACAATTCCTTTCAAAGTTGATGAAAGTCCCACAACATGAAGTTGTAATACTGAAAGATTTAGTCCATTCTCAAGTTTCTGGATCCAATTTACAAAGCACATGATCAGTAGCAGCTATTTTTAATCCAACAAATTTAATTTTAAAATAAACAAAGAAATAAAGCTTTTAAAATATTTTATGCTCTCTCTCTCTCTCTCAGGTCTTGTGGTTATAATGGGCACAGTTCACAAACTTCTGTTGTGAAAATGGTGACACAAAGCAGTAGGCAGGGCACATGTTTCTCCCTCCAGTTTTTATTTTATTGATCTCCTGCCCACTGTGGGTTAGTGGCAGGTATTAGACGCAATCTAGATTGTAACATCAAATCCAGCTCTTTTGAATTTGTGTAAAAGCAATTTATGTTTACTGATCTCATGCAAGGATCTTCCTTTATTGACCACTCCTTGCAGTGGCATCCTTAATTTAAATGGTATTAAATTGCTGGTAACATTGAATAAAGTTCATCTTCAATCTACAGTAATAGAAATGGTGCTGGGGATGTACTCAAGTCAGCTTATTTTTTTTAAAACTATACAATCATTCACGTAAGTGATGATTCACTTGGAAACCACAAAGCATGTATTTTAAGTATAGTACATGCACTGACAGAGTTCTACAATTAATTTGCTGGCTACATTTTGAATGTTGGCACGTAAGTCAATCATGGAATATTCTCATTATCCCTTGTACCTGGTTGAGTCAATTACTGGTCTTGCACCTTTCAGTAGGTATCACTGAAAGACATTCTCTCTTCCCACCTTCCTCCTTGGCTGAAAGCCTATTGAGTTTCTTTGTAGCATCCCATATTTTCCCTGTTCATCGACCCCATTCGTGGCTCTATGCATTTCCTGAAATGCCTTTGTTGCCATTTCACATCTCTCTGCATATTCATGTCCATTTTCAAATGCAACAAAATGTGGACAATATCCAGGCTTGGACTGACAAGTGGCAAGTAACAGTTGCACCACTCAAATGCCAGGCAATGACCATCTCCAATAAACGACAATCTAACCATCGCTCCTTGACATTCAATGGTGTTATCATCACTGAATCCCCCACTATCAACATCCTGAGGATTACCATTGTCCAGCAATTCAACTGGACTTGCATATAAACTCAATGGCTACAAGAACAGGTCAGAGGCTAGGAATACTGCAATAAATAACTCACCTCCTGACTCTCCAAAGCCTGTCCATCTACAAGGCACAAGTCAGGAGTGAGATAGAATATTCCCCATTTGCCTGAATGGTGCAGCTCCAACAATACTCAAGAAATTGACACCATTCAGGACGAAGCAACCTGTTTGATTGGCACCACATCGACAAGCAACCACTCCCTCCATGGCTGATGCTCTGTACTATCTAAAGATGTACCACAGAAACTAACCAAACACCTTTTAAACAGCACCTTCCAAACTGAAAACCACTCCCATCTAGAAAGACAAGGGCAGCAACTGTGTGGGAACACTACCACCTTCAGGTTTCCCTCCAAGCTACTCATCATCCTGACTTGGAGGTATACCACTGATCCTTCACCATCACTGGGTCAAAATTCTGGAATTACCTCACTAAGAGCATTGTAGGTCAATCTACAGCACGTGGACTGCAGCGATTCAAGAAGGCAACTCTTCTCCATCTTCTCAAAAGCACCTAGGGATGGGCAGTAAATACTGGTGAGCCAGTGGTGTCCATGTCCCATGAGTGAAAGAAAAAATGCAAAGAAACATGGACAGTTGTCCCAAGAACCACAACAGCAGACACAATTCCAAGCCTGTAATAGTATTACTGGAGTAATAAATATTGGCAATATATGAATTCTTCTGAGATGAACAACCGAATCACAATTACCATGTTAATCACAGCCACACTAACAGCACAGAAGCAGGCCATTCGTCCCATCATGCCTGCCCCACCTCTCCTTAGGAGCAAATTACTCATTGCCACACCCCACTTCTCCACTGAGCCCTGCATATTCTTCCTTTTCTGATAACAATCCAATTAACTCTCGAAGTCTCAATTGTTTCTACCTCCAAACATATAAAGCTTGTGTATTTTAGATCCTAACAACTTGCTGCATGAAAATGTTCTTTCTTTGCTAATTACTTTAAATTTGGGCCACTTGTTATCAATTATTTGGCGACTTCATAGACCTTTTACTGTACTCCTGTACTTCTGCACCTTTATCAAATGTCCTCTCAACTTCCCTTTTTTTTCACAAAAACCGATCCAGACTCCTCTAATCTATCAATTTAATTGAATTTTCTAATCCCTGGGACCATTTTTATGATTTATTTTTTCACCACTCAGGAAAATTGTGCACACAATAGCTTAAGTGTAATGCCCAGAACTGGAGATAGTACTCCATTTGAGGACAAGGCACTGCACTGCGTATGTTTAACCCTATTTAATGTTCCTGCTAATAAAAGCTAGGATAGATACTGTATGTTTTACTAACCACATTTTCAACCTCTGCTGCCATCTTCAATGCTTTATGGACCTATACCCTGTCTCTAGATCCCTCTGCTTTTGTACCCCTGAGGGAATTGTGCCTTTTGTCAACTCTCTGTATTTTTCTTCCCAAAATGAATCACATCCCAGGGGTTAAAAACTCCTGATGTTTTGCAATAACTATAGCACGAAACAAAGATTTCAGCCATTTACGGGAGACTTACCTTTGTCGTGGTAAATCCTGAGAAGGAGCTCGGCTAGGGAATGGCTCCCTGCACACAATATTGCTACTCTTAGCTGAATCAGGATTCACCTTATCAACTGTGAATGGTACAGCCAATCAGATAACATGCTCTTGTCTCAACATGAGTTTTTTTGTATGATCCTTCATGGGATGAGGGCGTCACTGACTAGACCATTATTGCCTGTCACTAATTGCCCAGTGGGCTGTTAAGAGTCAACCACATAGCATGTAGGCCAGACCAGTAAGGATGGCAGTTTCCTTCCCTAAGAGACATTAGTGAACCAGATGGGTTTTTCCTGACATTTGACAATGTATTCCTGGTTATCATTGGACTCTTAGTTCCAGCTAAAATGCACCCTATCGGTACAGCCAGGAAATCAGATTTTGTTTTCTTCTCAAATGCCAAAGGTAATTTGTTCAAGGCCAATGGGTACTGTGGTTGGGAATGGAACTTAGGAGGTTCCTCCTCCTCCCAGGATCACTTAGTAGCAAGTACATTCACTGTCTTCTGGACGTGAGATGCCATTCTCCTCTGCCACTCCTGATCCCATCCATGTGTCCCTCCCCATCCTGCATGGGTCTGCCTGGGGAGGTGGGGGAGGGAGGTATTGGTGGGTGTGATCCCAGCAATTTGTTTGGAACTGTTAGCTGAGGAATTTCAGTGGTTTGTAGTTGGCCAGAATGGACACCTAACCCTAATAGATTGTGCCTACTTTGCTGTCCACCTTGGTCTTCCCAACCCTCACACCAGCCAGTATTGACTCCTCAATCACTATTGTTCTTCTACCAGAAAAATAGTAATCAGCATGTTGGATGTATCTGGTGAAGACTGCTACCATGGTTTATACAAATCATCATGGTTTGAAAGCAATTCATTGTTTAAAGTGATTTGCAATGTTTCAATGAAATAAGTGCTGTTTAGATAGCAGTGCTCTATATCATAATATGCTTCAGTATAATATTCAGGACTGTAAAGTGTCCTTCAAATTGACATTAGAAGACACAGCCTCTCAAAATTTGACCAGCTTGCACCTATGTTATGGAAAAGTTTCAAGATTAATCACAACAATTTGCAAAAACTTTAATTCACTTCTTTTTTCACGAAGATGTTAATATCATTGAAAAATTAAATATTAAAATATTTTTAAAAACATATATTATGAATATAATTTGGCAAAACAGAGGAGCTGAGACCCAAAACGTTGACTGGTTTTTCTCCATGCATGCTGCCAGACCTGCAGAGTTTCTCCAGCAATTACTGTTTTTGTCAGAAATCAGATATTAGGTTTAGATGGATTTTTACATTTTACTGACTTTTGCTTATGTAATCTTCCAAACTGTTTGAACAATAAGATGAGAATGCATTAGATTTAGAGCAAGTACAAGTGCATGACAAACCAGTCGGTATTTTCACAATAAACAGAAGCCACATGAAATTCCACTTGACACAAATGACAATAATGTTCTTGCCTCTATTGAATGAGTACAATGTCAGGAATACTTTATTGACTGTTATACACAGGACATAAAATGCTGCACTAAAATATTTCTACTCCAAATTCAAGCTAGCTTCTTATTGGGAAAACTTTAACTTGCATTCGATTTGAGGAACGTAAAATCATCAATCACTGTGGCTGGATTCCTAGTGATCTTACTGATGTGACCTGTGGCAAGATTTCTGTCAGAATTGGAACAGCGGTCCAACGTGACCGACCTGGACATGAGAGACATCACCCTTCTTGACCTGAACTTCCAAGGCACAGAGAGGGGAAGCAGAGAGAGGGAGCAGGTGTAACCAACATGCAGACTTGTGATTGACCTATGTGTGGTTCCTTCTCTGGCAAGATGCCTCCTGGCAGTGCCCTATATCCTTGCAAGGATGGGGCAGGTGGGATGCTTGCCAGGTAACCCATCCCTCTGTTACCATACCTTCAGTCCTGAGGACCAACTGTGGCAATGAAGTGCAAGTTTGTGCACATCTCCAGCAGACGTTGAGGGTACAGACAAACAATGGTATTCATGAGGCAGCTGGATCCCCATAGCAAATCTGCACTGCTGCAGCTTTTGGGTAACCTAGTAAGGTTTCCCAAGTGGATAGGCAGCACAGACATTACAAAGTTTTAGAGATGTACAACGTGGAAACAGACCCTTCGGTCCAACCAGTCCATGCCAACCAGGTACCTCAACTCAATCTCGTCCCACGTGCCAGCACCTGCCCGTATCCCTCCAAATACTTCCTATTCACTCACCCATCCAAATGCCTTTTAAATGTTGCAATTGTACCAGCCTCCACCACATCCTCTGGCAGTTCATCCCATACACTTACCACCCTCTGTGAAAAGGTTGCCCTTCTCACCCTAAACCTATGCCCTCTAGTTCTGGACTCCCCGACCCAGGGAAAAGACTTTGTCTATTTATCCTATCCATGCCCCTCATAATTTTGTAAACCTCTATAACGTCACCCCTCAGCCTCCGATGCTCCAGGGAAAATAGTCCCAGCCAAAATAGCTCAAATCCTCCAACCCTGGCAACATCCTTGTAAATCTTTTCTGAACCCTTTCAGGTTTCACAATATCTTTCCGATAGGAAGGAGACCAGAATTGCATGCAATATTCCAACAGTAGCATAACCAATGTCCTGTACAGCCGCAACATGACCTCCCAACTCCTGTACTCAATACTTTGACCAATAAAGGAAAGCATACCAAACATCATCTTCACTATCCTATCTACCTGCGACTCCACTTTCAAGGAGCTATGAACCTGCACTCCAAGGTTTCTTTGTTAGCAACATGCACTAGGAACTAACCATTAAGTGTATAAGTCCTGCTAAGATTTGCAGCACCTCGCATTTATCTGAATTAAACTCCATCTGCCACTTCTCAGCCCATTGGCATATCTGTTCAAGATCCTGTTTTAATCTGAGAAAACCCTCTTCGTTCTCCAATTTTGGTGTCATCTGCAAACTTACTAACTAAACCTCTTATGCTCTCATCTAAATCATTTATATAAATGACAAAAAGTAGAGGGCCCAGCACCGATCCTTGTGGCACTCCACTGGTCACAGGCCTCCATTCTGAAAAACAACTCTCCATCACTCTCTCTGTCTTCTACCTTTGAGCCAGTTCCATATCTGGGCATCATCTGGCCACATTTTGACTCAACAGGGCAGCCTCACAGTGCCAGTGTTCCTCTGGCTGGATAGTAACCTTTTAAAGATAGCATGGATGTAACGTATGCCAGTCTTGCAGCGGATATCCTGTGAGTGGCAAGTTGTCTTGGGAATGGAGTTGAAATCAGGCAACTGGAATGGTGGACATCGAGGGGTGAGGTAGGTAGTTACTGAGGGGCATTTTGTAAGATACAGTGAGAAATCTTGCCAGGCCTCTCAGCAGATATCCCTCCAAAAGATTCAATGCAATTTGCATTTAGCTAGAGAAACTGAAGATTCAGCCTTATTCCTCTTTTGTGAGGATATCGATTAGTGTTAGTAATGTCTCAGACATGATTGTTGTATTCGAAAGTACTTCAAAATTAGATCCCTCATAGCTTTCGGTATCAGGATTTTGCTTTCTGATGTTGGAAACTGTTGGCATTTTACCTGGAATGTGTGCAACTGCTAGTCAAGGTAAAAGAAAAAGAGCAATCTTTCAAATATAGAAGCACAAGATTAATCAATTTGTTGTAGATGATAGGTTGAATAAATGGCTCATAGAAATTTCAAACAAACCAAGGAGCACATTTCTCTTGAGAGTAAAACTAAAAGATAGATTTTTTAAAAAGAAGATTAGATCAAATTAAAAATAAAACATTTACAATGCTGAGGGACTGTGTAGAAATACAGTTTTATTGCAGCCCCTTAAGAGAGAAGAAATAGGTTAATGAAAATGGTTTGTAATATTGGAATAGCTTATGCTACTTGTTAAATTGTGTTAAACTTTAATTAACATACCAGTAGTAATTTCTCTCTCTTGATTAGCATTGGCACATTTATAACGTGTTCTGCATCATTCAATTACTTACTGTAGAATTAAACTTTTACAACTGATTTATTTGAATTGTTTTGTCCACTCGGTTAAAAAATGCAATTATTTTTGTTTGACCTGAATTTCATTTTGTTATTATCTGCATTCTTGCCTGTTTTGCTTGGTTAATCCAGATCAAGTTTTCAATATGCTAGATGATCTCCTTTGAAATTGCTTATGCTAAATTAGGGATTATAGTACCCTCTCCTCACTGATGTTGACTTAATCAGCATATTATTCAGGGATGTTCTCTGAGTATAAGGAAAACATACTTTAAAAAGAAATCATCCAGTTGTAACAGCGATCGATATCATAGAATTATACCCACAGAAACAGGCCCTTGAACCCATATGTCTTTGCCAACTAACAAACACCCAACTATTCTAATTCCATTTACCTGCACTTGGTCCATAGCCTACTATGCCCTGGTTTTTTAAGTATTCATCTCAATCTGCTTAAATTTTTCAGAAGTATCTACCCCCACTGCTTAGACAGAATGTTCAGTATTTTAACCTCCCTGTGGATGAAAAAATTCTTTCACATTTCTTCTCTAAATCACTTGCTCCTTGCCTTAAGCTTATGCTTACTGGTCTTAGACATGTGTGCCATGGGGAAGAGATGACTTTCTCATTAGGCTGACTGTTCAGATATTTTGGCTAAATGTTATTTTCACCAACATTTATGAAGGGTTTCTCATAAAATCCTTACAATCTGGAAACAGGCCATTTGGCCCAGCAAGTCTACACCAAACCTCCAAAGAGTAACCCACACATACCCATTCCCCTACATTTTACCCTGACTGTTGCACCTAACCTACACATTCCTGAACTCTATGGGCAACGTGGAAACAGACACTGGGATAATTTGCAAACTTCACACAGTCGCCTAAGGCTGGAATCAAACCTGGCGCTGAGAGGCAGCAGTGCTAACCACTGAGCCACCGTGTCACCCCATGGTGTTTTCTCACAATATCATCCCACATTAGCCTCATTAACTATCTACCCCAATCCAAAGTGCTCCTCTTGACCAAAGCTAACCCGATTCTACCGCTTACCATAGCTGGATGAAAGCACCAGCTTTCATGGTGTAAACTCTAAATAAATTGGTGTCTCTGGTGGCACCAGTTGAGACGTTTGTACCTAGTCAAGCATTGGTAGTCCAGAATTACGCTTTTCTGTTGACAAATGGGCGCAAACCAATGCTTCTCACAGCACCAAGGCAGCATAGTTGATGTTTACTTGCACATACAATAGCACATTACTGCCCCATTTGCCATTTAATTGGCAGGCCACACACCTCACCAGTTCATATGCACATAACATCATACAGCCCTCTCCTGCTAATCTTTCCCCAGTGCCCACTCTAGCCCAGCATCTGATCATTCTTCACTGTGGGGCCATCACGTTCGGGGAAACCTTCAAGCAACACAAAAGAAAACTTTCCTTTGCAATCACTGAAAGCAAAAAAAAACAAACAATGGAGCATTCACTTCTCTCCCAGAATACAATCTGCCTGCTTGTTGAGCAACAGGTATTCAATAGTGAATGAGTGATCACTCCACCTAACTCACATCTACTGAAACAGTGTGTCAAGCAAGTCCTGTTTGCCTTTAGTGTGCAAGGCATCTGCACAAGGCAATATTTCTCTTTAAAAGTGAGCAGGCAAGCAAACCTGCAGTGTAGTACTTTCCATTCTGTAAGGCCATACCTGTTCCTGTACTCAAATTGTAGCGGCATTGCAATGAGTAGTGTCAATGCACTCCAAAGTGCAGCCTGGCAAAGCATAAACATACTGTGAGTCGATTAATAATGTGCTATAATGGTGTGGACTTGTTGGATGTGAGACATAGTGTACCCTAGTACATTAGTGCTGGAGCTTGTAATGAAAGAGGTGCAAGCTGGAGTCCCCAGGTACCTGCTCTGTCAGGAATTCTTGGCACCTAGTTTCTATCTGGTGCATGGGAGAGAAGGAACCTGCAATTAATAGGATGAGAATCAGTGTTAATCAAGGTGATAATGAGCAGTGACCAACATTAATTGGCATCCCACAGCTCCCCAGTGAGAATCTTGTTTCGACACCTGTCATTCTGTTAGAAAAATGGAACCATTGCTCCCAATTTTTGGAAAGTGAAAAATCACACAAACACCAGGTTATAGTCCAACATGTTTATTTGGAAGCACTGGCTTTCAGAGCACTGCTCCATCAGGTGGTTGTGAAGTACGCGATTGTAAGACACAGAATTTATAGCAAAAGTTTACAGTGTGATGCAACTGAAATGATATATTGAAAAAGATCTGGATTGTTTGTTAAGTCTCTCAGCTTTTGGAATGACCAAGTTGGTTTCAGTTCTTTCAGATGTAAGGGTCAGAACTTTTTTTAAAGTTACATTCTCAACTGAACTTTAACAGTAGGTGCCATGTCAGCTCAAATAATGCATTGAAGGTGTGAGGTTCAAGTCTGTCTGTCTGTGTCCCAATGTTCAGACTGATTCTAAAAATAGGATTTACATCATCTTACATAGATTCTTGCTGTTTTTGAACTATAACCTGGTGTTGTGTGATTTTTAACTTTGTACACCCCAGTCCAAAACTGGTACCTCCAAATGTTGAGAAAGACCTCACTGGACTTTTCACTTGATTTTCATAGCAGGCGATATCATTTAGAACCTTTGATTTTGTCCCATTGCGTTTTCACATTCCTAGCTCTTTATTGGATTTGTTTTTTCCGTTTTGTTTCCTAATTTTTAGTTAATACATTCACCACCTTTTCCATCATAGTTTGTTGCAAGTTTCTGTGTGTGGCATTTGAGGTTCAACTGAAAATATGATGCAAAAGTTTGCCATCAAAATGGGAGGCCACAAGCCTCTACAGACAATAGGAATTGATAAGTACTCCATAGTACTGCCATCTTGATCTTGCCTCAATAGTACAGAAATGCTGTAAGGTAATTTGCACTTGTGTCATGTCATTCACAACATCAAGATGTTGCTGAAGTAACTATATTTAATAAAGTACTTTCTGATATATACTGCTGTCAAGTCAGAATCAGCACTGAAAGAAAAATGACTAGAAATGAAACAAAATCTAGCTTTAGCCACCCATAATAGGCCAACAAATAAGGAGGAAATTGCACAATGGGTTCTTTGATGTACTGTTCTCTTTTGTAAAAATGCTAGAGTTAGGATGGTGTATAATAGGAATTTAGTTAATGCGTAAAAGAAAACTGAAAGAAATGTGGATACTATAAACCAGAGACATAAATAGAAATTGAGGAAAAAGCTCAGCAGGACTGCCAGCATCTGTGGAGAGAAATCAGAGTTCACGTTTCGGACCCGGTGACCCTTCCTCAGAACTCAAGTTTGAGTTCTCAACTTGAGTACTGAGGAAGGGGCACTGGACCTGAAATGTGAACTCTGATTTCTTTCCGCAGATGCTGGCAGACCTGCTGAGCTTTTCCAGCATGTAGTTAGTGGGGCTCTGCTGGAATTTTGTTTTTATTTTGATTTAACATATTTGCATGTTTGTTTTTGTCTAATATTCCAGGACAGCAACGGGTTACTGTGACCAGTCTCCTAGTCTGTCATGGGCTACTGTTGGTTGGAACCAACCTGGGTATCATTGTGGCTTTGCCAGTTCCTCGATTGCAGGGCATACCTAAAGTTACAGGTGAGAATATCTTTGACTGGAGCCGAATTTTATAAAAGTTGAAGATGATGTAGCTTCCAATTCATTCATGGGGTGTAAGTGGGTTTAATCTCTATTTTTAATTGCCCTTAAGGTGATAGTTGGCTGTGTTTCCTCTAAGTTGCATGTCTATGCAGTGACTCTGTGCACAAATAGATTAATTTTAAATTATTGTACATGCACTCCAAAAAGAAAACTGAATGTTGATAGTGAATCACCTTCTTAAACCACTGTCTTCTATATCATAAATGTATTTCTACCATGCTGAATCAACGATTCAGGACTTTTAATCTGAAATCCTGGATAGTTGTCAATTGAAGTATGCATGAAAATAGCCATTTGGAATACAGCTGTCATTGAAATAAGGGACTTGACTCAGAATTTTTAAAAATGACTCCTTAATTTCTGATTTGGAATGCCACATGCTACTTCAGATATAAAATTTAAGAAATATATTTTACTAATATTGCTACCTTGAGGGGGCTGAGTAATTCAGATATTCAGCAAACTGGATAAATAACTGTTAGAATGTAACAGGATAGACAGCCCGAGGAACCAAATGGCACTTCTGCCCGTGACTATGCCCTGGACTGAATTGATCCAAAGGGCTCAGAGGGAGTGTAACATGAAGCAGCAAGGTTATTCTAATGTTAGAAGGTACAATTAGAGGCCATAAAGTGAGACCATATTCACAAAAACCATATTCAGGTATTGCTTTCATCCCTCAGTGGCAAGTTTGTAAATGCGTAACTAGGAGACTACAGAATGTTGCAACAGTGAAAGATGCCAAGAGGAAGTGGCCAAAGCAAAATGTTTTTTAAAAAATGCAGGGCAGTCTGTACATGTGCAAACATGTGCTGCTGACATCAACGTCAACACATTCTGAAGCCTATCATGGCCTGCTAACATCACTGGCCTCATCTGCACGTACACAGGAGGCAGCAGCCATTTTGACATTCCAAGTAATTGCTCCATTTCCATAAACCTTTAGGAAATGCTGATGTAAAGGTAATAACAATGTATCTTGAAGAGTGTGAGTGATTACCTTTCTTAGTATAAGCTGAATAGTAAATTTTCAAGAAGGAAGGTGCATTATGGGTAAGGGAGTGACAAGCTGACATTAAATTTGGGATAATGTGTCTTCTGGATGGTGGGAACAAACGCTTTTTGGACTGAAGGATGCTGAAGATTGGGCGAAGATAAAAGTTAATGTTGGCCATAATGTTTAGGGGGAAATTGATGATGTTTCTTTTTATGAAGATCACAAAGAACAGCGTGGATAAAGAAACTTCAGTCAAATCGGTCACCTTTCTTTTTTAGACTATAAAAAGCATGGATTTAGCTGAATACTTCTGAAATCTAGTCCTGACAGAAATTAAATGACCCCTGGAGGACTGTGGTATTAAAGAGGAAGTAATTGTATCCTGAAACAATCAATATGGCATTGGAGTACATCCAGCCACTCCTTGCAGTACTACTTGTATTAGTTGCATCATAGCTTTGTGCCTTGAATTGCGAAACAATCATAATCAGAACATATTTTATGATTTTCTGGAAGCTTTATTAGTGTCACTGGAGTGTATATGTATCAATATGTATGCAACGCTTCATAAGATGAATCCAAGATTGCGTATAGAAATACTGCAAAAATATTTGGAAGAACAATTGCATTAAGGAACATTTCAGAAAAGGATGTGCTGAGATTTTTAGATGATAACCCAAAAGAAGGAAACCCTGTTGCAATTTATGCAAATCAAAATTCAGAGTGTGGGTGTGGCAATGGCTTCAACTATACTGCCACATAGTTTGATAATGCTAATCTCAACAAAATAGTAGATGTGAGCAAAAGCAATAGGACTTCAAGAATAAGCAGCTACAGACAATTGTCTGAGAGTAATCACAACTGGGATATTTCAAATGTTGTAGGTGAAATTTCAGCCCTCGTGTGTGACACTACCAGCTAAGACCCTGAAGTGGACATAAATTTGGTCAGTACTGACAACACCCTCCTTTTCTTTCCTTGACAGACTGCATTCAATATCACCATCCCCACCTCCTCTTGCCCGTTCACTCCTTCATGCTATCAACCCTATCATCTGTCCTTCCCCAGATCTGTCTTCCAATTCTCCATGCCCCCAAACACACTCCATCACTCTCCTTCACCAGAAACTCATCCCTTCCTGTCATGAGGCCTCCGTGTAAGAGTTCATCCTCCTCCTCCCCTCCTTTTTGAATTAACGTTAAACAAGGAATCCCGCTGACATTACACACAATTGCACAAAATGATTGTGTTTGTGAATAAATAGAACATTATTGAAAACAGTTTAATGTTAATAAATATTCATGGTATTTAAATATATTCCAGTTTGAATAGGCAAGTGTAACTTTCAAGATGCTGCATGTCAGCCTGCATAGGGAAATCAAAATTCCCAACCTGCCGAGTAAATTCGCCTTTGTTTCACATTCTTGTTGGCCTCATTAGACACTAACAGTCTCCTCAAAGTCACCACAAGTGCTCTTCCTAATGTCCCAGTTGCCAGATTGAAATTCTTGTTATATCTTCCTAATGAAACAACACCCCAACCCCAACCATACCATCCCTTTCAGCTTTTCCAATCAAAGTATTCCAGCTCATTGTTAGGCAGAAGTCACATGACCCTCTTATTCCTCCATTTTACTCTGTTAAATGATATGAATGAATAATGAAGATGGGCCAATTAGCCTAATCCTGCTCCCTAGTTCCATGTCACTTAGTTCCTATGTTTCTGTTAAGTGACAATGCCATAAATAACAACCTTATAAACTTTGTGTTTAGAATAGCTCTCCTGTAAAGGATGAAACAAAGGGATGAGTTTTCCAAAGCAGTATCCAAAATCTAACAATTCATGATACACTAGATATTTTAACAACAAACTATGATACACAGTATGCTTATTCCTCTTTTCCTACCTGTCCCAATTCAAAATATGCAATCTACATTGAGCTACCTGCCTCCATCAGTGGTTGCGCTGATTCTATCTCTCTTAGAATAATTGTTTAGCTGCTTCACCAGATAAAGATGTGGAGACCTCATCCATGAATGTAAGATCTCTATAACCCTCAATGTTTTCACCCGTAGTACATAAATTCAAAACTACTGGTTGTTAGTGATCCCACCTATTGGTGCAACATTTTCTTTCAACACACCAGGCGTGCTCACAAGTGCTCATATTTTGAGTTTGTTTCCAGCATTCTATCTTCACATGGCGCCTCATGTCAAAAGATAACATATCAGTCCCTTCCAATCATTTTCATTGTCCATACTGTGATTCTTTTTACTGCCTGGGGAATCTTTGTCTTTTCATTTTTATTTTCCTCCTCATGATGATTAGTGTCCCCTGTTCAGTATCATTTCTCGTATCCCTCAGCTTCTGTGTGGGTTTACAAAGGTTTACTGCCACTCCTGTGTTTGTGACCTAGTTTCTAAAAAAAAAAGCCATATGATAGCTTCTCGCATTTTAGAAACTTCACAGTCTTCCAAGTTTTCCTTCGCAAACATTTAAGTTGACAGTCAATTTCTAAATATTTGAAGGTTTTGTTTTTGTTCCCTACAGTTTTACTTCATACAAAATGGAATGTTCTTATGACATTGGGCAACTTTGCATGAAAAGTTGGGAAATAATCGTTTTACTCAGAAATAATGCTTCACAGTCAAGCAGCACATGTCACTTCGCTACAAAACCAAGTGACCAAGTTTTTGAATGAGAGTAGGGCAGTTGATGTAGCTTATATGAATTTCTGCAAGGTCTTTGATAAGCTTTCACTTGGGAAACTGATAAACAAAGTAAAAGCTCATGGGGTCCAGGTTAACTTGGCAAGGTGGATCCGAAATTGGCTTAGTGAGAGGAGGCAGAAGGTGATGATAAAAGACTGGTTGTTTGACTGAAGCTTGATGTGCCAAAGGAAGCAGTGCTGGGTCCCTTATTTTTTGCGATATTCATAAGTGATGTAGATGAGAATGTAAGAGGGATGATAAGTTTGGGAATGACACTAAAATTGGCTGGGTTGTTGCCAATGAAGAGGAAGGTGTTAGATCACAAGAAGATGTAAATTGGACAGATGGGCAGATCAATGGCAACGGAATTTAATCCTGGTAAATATGAGGTGATGCAGTTTAGAAGAAGGAACAAGACAAGGGAGTACTCAGTGAATGACAAGACATTAGGAACCTCAGAGGAATAGAAGAATAGGTTAATAATGTCGTTAAGAAAGCATACAGGACACTTGCCTTTATCAGTCATGGGCTGGATTATAAGAGCAGGGAGAGCATGTTGGAGCTGTACAGAACTTTGGTTAGGCCACAGCTGGAGTGCCATGTGTAGTTCTGGTCACCACACTATAGGAAGGGTGTGATTATACTGGAGAGGGTGCGAAGGAAATTCACCAGGATGTTGCCTGGGATAGTGCACTTCGGCCAAGAAGACAGGCTGGATAAGCTCAGGTAGCTTTCTTTGAAACAGAGAAGATTGAGAGGAGACCTGACTGAGCTGTATAAGATTGAGTTTGTGGACGGGTGATAGGGATCTGGAATGCACTGCTTGGAACAGTAGTTAAGGTGGGAGCAGCCTCAAAATCTTGGATGAGTCCTTGAAGTGTCATATGGCCCTAGAACAGGAAAGGTGGTCTAATGTAGATAGTAGTATATTTTTGATGGTAGAGACTTGATAGGCCAAAGGGCCTCTTCTGTACTGTATCATTCTAAGAAAACTTGTAAAGAAGTCATCTATTTCTTTAGAAAATTAGAGTAATAGCAGAGAGTGATTGTTATCTGCTTAAGATTCATTAGAAAAGATCTCAATGATGATTTCGATCAAAACTCTTTAGACCTAAGCTAAACCTTTGCTCAATAGAATATCGTGTTTAGGAGTTTTTCAAAATAATTGTGTTTTCTGTTTTAAATAACTGATGAGATGGTGTTAACTAAATTGCTAAAGGGTATCAAAGAACTTTAGTAACATTTGTAACAGTGTATCAATTAATTTGAATTAATCACGTTCAATTTATCTGTGTAGATTTTCTGACTGCTGTGAATGTTGCATCTTCACATCAGTGACCTTTTCCTATGCAGTAGTTACTCTTTATTTTATATTTTGTCCATGTTTCTGGAATGTTCGCACATAATGAAGACTTCTCGCTATCTTGTTTGTTCCCATTTTGTCAGTATGTTGTGGTACAAGTAAACTGTGGTATGTAAGCCATGCAAATTGTACAACAAAGTACACAATCAAAGATGTTCTACAGTTTTGGATAATTATCACTAATGGGATACAATATTCAACTCATTCACTTTTTACTTTCTCTGGTTCCTGGGGAACAATGTTCAGAGTTGATAGCTTCTTGAATACAGTGCTTTACAGCTGAGATGGAAAATAAATTTGTTTAACGTTAAAATGTTATGTTTTTCAACTAAGTGTTTTGATAGACAACATTGCTTCAAAGCATGTCAACCTTGTTTATATAAAACAAGGACAAAATAAAACTCTTTTTCTCTTTCTCTCTCTCTCTCCCTCTCTGTTCCTAACTCGCATATGAATCAAGCAGATCTATTAGTGCTGCTACCTTACATTATTACCATTTCAACAAGTGTTGATCTGCTTTCTTTTTATGGGTATCAATTAACCTAAAATTCTGCGCTATTTTGGGTTACTGTCAAAGCATTTTACTCGCTTTGAAACTTGACATATATTGCTTCTCTCCACAATCAGGAAGGGGAATGGTGTCTTACCATGCACACTGTGGTCCAGTCAGATTTCTCACTATGGCTACAGCCACTGCCACGATGACGAATAAATATCCATCACTTACAAGTCTGTCACCTCCGCTGGAAGGTAAAGATGGAGAAAAGACTGGTCATGTCGGCTCTCAAGCCGAATACTCAAGCTCTTCATGTGCAACTAACAAAGACAAAGGAGTTTGGCTTGGAGATAACTCAGTATCTGTTGTCCAACACAGCAGTATATCTTCTTCTACAGGATCTCTGACCTGTTCTCATCAGTCCAGTTCACTGGAACATGGCCCTGAGGACAGCACAATCTATGAGTTCTTGAATGACCCTAGTCTCTCAAGTAAAGCTAAAAACAGTGACAGTGAAAGGACAAAGAAGATGAAGATGAGTTCTGTATTGGTCATGTCTGGAGGTCAGGGACATAAACGACTGAACAAGAAGTCCAAACAACAGCGTCAAGATGAAACCATTTCCACTATCATGATTTGGCAAATTCCATTGTTAAATTTATGAGGAGTTAATGGCCTTGTCCATATCACTTCTTCTGATATCTATAATCCTTTTTGGGATATATCTTGTAAGATAACATAGAAAATGCATAAATGTTCTTGTGTATTTTGAACAGCATGTATTGTAGCAGCTTAATACTCACAGCATGTCAGTCTGCCAGCCCATCAATATTTGCATTGCCAATGTTGAACAATTTGTGAGATCTAAATGTGTACTTCAAAAATAGATTAGATTCCTATTCAATAAATAACATGTTTCAATAGTTTATCAACACAATCTTAAGGAACATTGCTTCAAGATTTGCTTTAACTGGTTTGGAGAAATTGAACTTATAGGTAACATTTCCAAGCTTTTCCTGCTGTGAAAACTGAGCAGATTTCCCACTAAATAACTTAATTTTGCCTTCTCCTTGGTTGAAAAATACTTGTGTGTCAATTTTTCCAACTCCATATTGTGGCATGTTTTTCTCAGACATACATTTTCTGGAAATCTGCCAATGAGAAATCCCAAAACACTGCAGGAATACAAAGGGATGCTACCACTTTTTGGTGGGAATTTCAAATACTACAGATTTGTTTCATGGAATAAATGAGATTCTTGCACAAATTAGATTGTTGAGTAAGCTACTAAAATGTGTGCATTTCCAAAAAATTTCTTGAAATTTGGAAAATATACATCCAAGTTGACCAGCTGATTGAAATATTTTTTAACAGCGTTTTTTTTTAAAAGAGCCATATTTGATACTGCTTCTGACCAGTGCAGAAAGGTCTATTGTCATTTTGGAGATAAGTTGTGTTGCAGACATTGGTGCACAGTCGAGCTAGTACATTTAATACAGACAGTTAATGATTTGCTGGAGATGCTTATTACTAATAATTATATAAAAGTTATCTACTTTTGCACAAACTATTACAAAATAAGCTTATACAGTTTACTATTATTTACAATATATTCAAGTCTTTGTAGATTTTAAAAAT